>NC_056751.1:579029022-579044982 GCF_019279795.1 Protopterus annectens | reverse complement strand
CCTTCTCAAAGAAGTCAACCAGGTTGAATAGGCATGACCTGTCCATGATGAAATCAAATTGGGTTGGTTCAAGTGTCTCAAGGTTTCTGATGTCATTATTGATCATTTCCATGATAATTCTTTCCATGGCTTTATATATGAGACTAGTAAGACTTGTGGGTCTGTAGTTTCCAGGGTCTGCTGATGGTCCACCTTTGTTCAGAGGAATGACTGTTGCTGTTCTCCATTCTTGAGGTACAAAGCCTGTTTGGAGGTTACAGTTAAACAGCAATTCCAGAGGGCCTGATGGGTCATGTTTCATGCCATTCAAAAGGCATCCTAGTATATTTTCTGGGCCTGTCAATGCATTGTTCTTGGAGTTGGAGAGATCATTGAGGACCTGATACTTAGTGACAGCAGGGGGAATTATATTTGATGGTATTTCCTGAGGGATGGGGTTTGACGGGAGAGGGGATAAAGTTAGAGCTGAATTTGTCTGCCAGTAGGTTTGCTGTATGCTCTGGCTCTGTATAGGTGGCTCCATTAACAATGAGCTCTGCACACAATTGTGTACTGCCTTTGAGGTTTCGGAAAGAATAACTTGTGGTTGTCATTGGCCTGGGATGCCAACTTTAACAAAAATGTGTCTTTAGTAGACTTTTTGTCCTCTGAGTTGTTTTAGTTTGACGAGAGTGCATTTATCCTGTTGGGTGCTATGCCTAATTTTTTGCCATGATTTTCTTCCTTTTTTATACAGCCTATTGATGTGATTCCACCAGGGTGGCTTGTTTTTTGTTAGTTCTGTACTTCTTCCTGGTGGGTACAGCTGCCTCTATGCAGCTATTAACATGCTTTTGTAGGGTTTCTGTGAACAGTTCCATGTAGGCAACGGTGTTTTCATAGTTTATGGGGGCTTGAAATTTTGCCAGGTTATCACTTAATAGTAGGATATTAGCCATAGATTAGATCCTGAACATTCAAGGGTTAGCTGGGGCTTCACCTTTTATTTTTACTTTTATAAGTGGTCTGACCTTACCAGAGCAGACATTGTACTAGTGGGTGTACTGCACTCTCCCTTATTAGTGAGGCCCAAATCCAGTATGTTTGCAGCCCTGGTCAGTGTATTGACAATCTGGTCCAGGGAGTTTGTGTTTACAAAATCTTGGATTCTCTGTGCCAGCAAATTTGGTGTTATGTATGATTCCTAATTGATAGTGGGGTAATTAAAGTCACTCATAAATGTGGTATTGGGTTGGATAGTGAGTGTTTCCAATAAACTTAAGTACATGTTATGGGTTTCCTGGGTCATAAAGGGAGACCTATAACTTGCAAGGAAGTGGTATGGATGTTTGCCTATTGTGATTTGAACGTGGGAAACTCAAGTGCATTACCTGTTTGACCAGCCTTGAGATATATTTATTTTTGATGTAAATTGAGTTTCTTGTATCCTAATCCTAATGTAAGGTTTCCTGTATAGTATACCTGTAGACAGTAATGCTGGTATACATTATAATGCCAGTGTAGGGGATAGACCCTGACTACAACCTAAATTCCCCTAAGACTGATTATTGATCTGATGTTAGACAAGCCAGCCGGGGTAAGAGAGGAATAAAGAGTCTGAGCTCATCCTTTGCCTGTGTCAAGGTGGGGGGTGCTGAGACTTGAAAGCCATTGGGAGACATTTGCATCAGGCATGGGGTTTGTAGCAGGGTGCTTGCAAGCTTAAGTGACGGTGATATGAAATGCCCATTGCATGCTCAACACCAGAAGCTTTCACCAGGGCTACATTAGAAACCCTTGTTGTCCTCACTGTGGATGACAGCACCACATGTTCTTCGTGTTTCACCGTTGCAGTCATTACAGTTGGGTAATCTGCTAGCAGGTTGTCCTCAGTCAGCCTGATTAACAAAGTCTTGGGTCCTGCGTCGGTTGCTGTCCCTTCTTCCATGATGTCAGGTCATCAGGGGTATAAAACATGCAGCCGATGCCATTACATCAGTCTTTCTTGCCACGCGGTGCCCGAAGCAGAAGCAGTTTGCAAGTGCCGGTCGGCCGACTCCTGAAATTTTCATTTTCGAGTTTCAGATCCAAAGTCTTCAACTAAAAAGCTAAGTACCCCATTGGGGAAACTTTTTCTTGCTCCTTACCGATGTCAGTAAAAGTTAATAATTGCATTACTTGTGGGAAGCAAATACCTCATAAGGATTTTCATTTGTACTGTATTCCTTGCCTAGGCCCTGACCACAACGTACCTTGCTATTGGTTTTGTGCTTTATTTAATCAACGCACTATCAAACGTTGGTACGTTTTTGCTTCTAAATATTTTGGCTCATGCTTTAATTATCCAGAAATGTTGTTGGTTAACAATTTGACTACCGGAATACCTAAAAAACACACAGAAAAAGACAGAGACAGGCCGTTGAGGTCCAAAACTGCCAACAACGCTTCTCCTAAGCCAGTCGCCAGTTCGCCGGTACTCAGTGAGGTGCTTTTGCAGCCCCTGATACCCACTACTTTTGATTCGCAGGCCTCTACTGAGACCCGTTCGGAGTCCGGTATGCCGTGAGATGCTTCAGTTATGGAACCCACGGATGTCTCTACCTTGGATGGGTCCAGAGCCGCTGTGCAGGCACCGGCCTCTGAGAGTGCTTTCAGGCCTACAGATTTGTATATTAGACTGACGCCATCTTCAAAACTAAGGCCAAAATGTAGACCTATGCACCAAAAAAATGATGCCTGGGCCACATGTGCAAGCCCCTATGCCTAAAAAACAAATGATCAAAATGGCTGAAGATTTAATTACTCTGATCAGGGGTAGCCAACCCCTCCCCCCACTTCTAAGAGGCCTAGGCAAGACATTGATTATGAATCTTCTGAACAGGATTCTATTTCTTCTGACTCTTCTAATGAACAGGAATTGTCTATACCTACTTATGAGGACTCTGATGCAGAAGATTCCATTCCTTCTGCTTCTCCCCCTGAGGATTTTTCTTTTGGGGAAAGTTTACATACCTTAAGGGAACATTTCCACTGGGAAAGTCAGGATTTCTCTGAATCGAAAAAGAGACTTAGGGATTTTCTACTTCTTCCAAAGCATAGACCTTTGGCTGTACCTCCTGTTCTAGACATTGTTGATGATGTTTTTTCAGAATCTAGTATGGCTCCTGATTCTCTGCCTTCGGCTCCTTGTAAGCCAGACAGAAACTACAGGGTTCCTGACTCCCACAAATTCCTTTTCAAAAGTCCTATTGCAGATCCTGAAACCATTTCTCAGGGTCCCAAGGGCATTAAGGCTTCTACTGCTAAAAATCCTACCCATTCTGATAGAGATTCCAGGGCGCTGAGTAGATGGGGTAAGAAGGTTTACACTTCTGTAACCTTGGCAATCAGGGATTTAAACTCTCAATTTCATATGCTAAAATATCAACAGCATATCATGGGACTGCTTAAACAGAAAATGATGTTAATTTCTGACTGTGTGGAAAATAAAGATTTACAGGATTTATTGCATTCAGCTGAATAAGTTGGCAAACATACTTTGCAATGTGGTTTTGATTCTTTGGAGGCCTCTTGCAGGGCTGCTGTAACTGGGTCTGTGCTAAGAAGGCATGCTTGGCTCAAAGAGCAAAATCTGCCTGATCATGTTAAAGCAAAATTGTTGGATGCTCCTTTACAACAGGACCATCTCTTTGGTAATAAAGCTGAATAAGTATTAAAAAAGATGGAAGATAAAGCTAAATCTATGCAAACTGTGAAAGATTTCTTACAAGTGCAACTTCCAAGATTTAGTAGGCACTGGCCTACTAAGAACTGGTCCTTTCCAGTTCCTTCGAGAGCCACTCAAGTCAAACCCAGACATTCCAAAGGCTCCAGGTTTCAGTCACAAAGGGACTTTTAGAACAAAACAATGGGGTACCTCCTCCTCCAAGTATGGAAACAACAAGACACCTCCCTATGGTAAGCAGTCTCAATGACTTCCCTTTACACTTACCAAGCACTTACCTTTTAGCTGCCCCTTTGGGGGGAAAACTGGCTCTTCATCCAAGAAACTGGCAACTTATAACCCAGGACAAATGGGTTTTAAATATAGTATCCCAGGGATACAGATTTCATTTCCACACTTTGCCAATTCCAAACGGATGGCCAGAGCTGCCCCCAAATCAGTGGGCAGAGGCACAGAAACAAGTACTTTCCCTCATGAGATTGGGGGCTATTCAACCAGTACCAGAAGAGGAAAAGGGACAAGGTTTCTATTCAAGACTTTTCCTGTTACCCAGAAAAGACATATCATGGCGTCCAGTTCTGGACTTATCTACTCTAAACACCTTTCTGGACACTCCAAAATTCAAGATGCTTACTCTTCACCAGTTATTTCCTATGCTAGGCAAAGATGCCTGGTTGGCAACTCTAGATTTAAAAGAGGCTTACCTGCATATCCCAATCAGGGAATCTTGCAGAAGATACCTCTGCTTCAAAGCAGGCTACTTGCATTACCAGTTCTCTGCACTGCCCTTTGGCTTATCTACTGTTCACAGGGTCTTTACAAAGTGCCTGGCACTAGTAATTGCATTTTGCAGGCAAAGAAATATTCAGATATATCCATACCGATGTCTAATTCAGGCAGAAAACAAGGACACTCTTCTAAACCATCTGGCGTTTGTAAAAAGGGTTCTAACCTGTTTAGGGTACACTATAAACAAAAAGAAATCACAACTGGTACCCTCTCAAAAAATTACATTCCTGGGTGCAAGCTTGAATACAGCTGCCCAGATGGCTTTCCTTACACCAGAGAAACAAATTAATTTTGTGACTTACTTCAAACAAGTGGCCACAAAAACCCTGCTTTCTGCAAGGCAAATACTGCAAGCCTTGGGTTTCATGGCCTCCTGCATTCTTCTAATTCCATATGCAAGACTGCATATGAGGAAACTTCAATGGTACTTAAAAAGTCTATGGATTCAGCATTGTCACAGCCTGGAAACAATGATTCCTATCATACCTTGCCTGCAACTAGAGTACCTATGGTAGGCAGAGGCCTGCCACCAAAACAAGGGACTGCCATTCACAATACCCCCTGCCGCCCATACCCTAACTACAGACGCATCAGACTATGCTTGGGGGGGCACATCTGGCAGGGAAGTGCATTCAGGGCAAATGGAGCCCAAATCAAATGCACCTTCATATCAATCAAAAAGAAATGCTAGCTGTACAGAATGCACTGACAGCCTTCAAGGACTACCTTCATCCAGGACAATTAATGATAAAGACAGACAACACCATGGTTTGGTGGTACATAAACAAGCAGGGAGGTACACACTCCTACCCCCTTTGCAGACTAGCCATGGCATTGTGGAACACTGCCTTGACCTAGCAAGTACAACTACAAGCTCAATTCCTGCCTGGAAAGCTGAATACTCTGGCAGACGAACTAAGCAGAAATCTCATGGACCCACACGAATGGAAACTGAAACCATGGATTTTCAACATGTTGACACGCAAATGGGGGAGTCCAGACATAGATCTTTTTGCTTCACCCCAGAGCTATCAGTTGGACAGATTTTGCACAAGAGCTCATCACAAAAAAGCCTGGAAAGTGGATGCTCTATCCTTCAGCTGGAAAAACCTATCAGTCTATGCCTTTCTCCCTCTGCCTCTGCTCTCCAAAGTTCTACTAAAAGTCAAACAGGACAAACCAAAAATGATTTTGATTGCTCCAGACTGGCCTCGCCAACAGTGGTACCCACTCCTTTGCAATGTGTTACACCTTCCACCGTGGCACCTGCCTCAGACACCTTACTTACTGTCTCAGCAGAACAAACAAATTCTGCACACTCAGCTCCAAACTTTGAATCTTGCAGCGTGGATAATCACCTAAATTCACCCTTAGCATCCCTCAGCAAACCTGTGATGGATGTCCTTTTGGAGGCGAGAAGGCCTAGTACTAGGAAATCTTATGCTGACAAATGGAAAAGATTCTGTGCCTGGAATCAATCTCAAGGGATAAGCAAAGCAGTGCCCAACATTCCTCAGATTTTAATATACTTAACTGAGATGCTTCACAAGGGCCTGTCCTTTTCTTCCATAAAAATCCATGCCTGAGCCATTTCAGCTCATTACAACACAGAACCTCCCCTCTTCTCTCATCCTCTGCTAAAGCAGTATCTCAGAGGGGCCAAAAACTTAAGACCACCCAGGAGAGCTCCAACCCATGCCTGGGACCTCAATGTTGTATTGGAAAAGCTCAATCTCCCTCCTTTTGAGCCAGCTGCTACTGCAGACCTAAAATTTCTTTCCTGGAAATCAGCTTTCCTTTTAGCAGTCACTTCAGCTAGAAGGATTTCCGAATTACAGGCTCTTATGGCATTGGAGCCTTTCATCATTTTTCATGTGGACAGGGTATCTCTCAGGACCAATCCGTCCTTCATGCCTAAGGTGGTATCCAGTGTGGCTCTTAATCAGACCATTCATTTGCCAACTTTCTTTCCCAATCCACAGAACAAGGGGGAACGGATTCTGCATTCATTGGATGTACACAGACAACTTAGATTTTACTTAAACAGGACAAAATCTCAAAGAAAATCTGAACAACTGCTGGCGGCATTTGCTCCAGGGGCAGAGGGAAAGGCTATTTCAAAGCAAACCATTTCCAAATGGATTAGCTATTGTATTCATTTCTGCTATATGCAACATGGAAATACTATCCTCCAGGAGATCAGATCCCATTCCACCAGGGCTGCATCTACTTCTACAGCTTTTCTCAGAGGTGTTCCTACCAGGGGCATTCTAGAAGCTGCTACCTGGAGCTCGGTTCATACGTTCACCAAACATTACCATTTACCACTTTTCTCTAAATCCAGAGCTGGCTTTGCCACTGCTGTCCTGCAGGACCTTATAGCTGGTCCTAATGCTGTATAATTCCCTCCATCCAACCATAGCTCTGGGAATCTACCCAAATGTAATGACTGCAATAGTGAAACACGAAGAACATAGTACAGTTGTGTACACTTACCATAAATGTAGATGTTCGAGTGTATTCACTGTTGCAGTCCTGGTTACCCTCCCTCCAGCCCCCTTTTTTCCCTGGCTATACCTCTACTTTCTTTCACTATGCTTAAAAGCCCTTTTGGTGTATTTGCTTTTGAGAATGGAGGTATATTTTTTGTGTCTTTAATTTTATTTGCTTCCCATTTGGGGGGCACCTGACATCTGGGGCAAGAAAAACTGATCTAATGGTGTCTGCTGCATGTTTTATACCCCTAACGACCTGACGTCATGTAAGAAGGGACAGCAACCAACGCAGGACCCAAGACTTTGTTAATCAGGCCAACTGAGGGCACCCTGCCAGCAGATTACCCAAATGTAATGACTGCAACAGTGAATACACTCGAACATCTACATTTATGGTAAGTCTACACAACTGTACTTTCTAGGTCGACGTGTGCGTTAGGGAAACAAAGGGGCTTTTGTGCTGTCATCCTAAGAAGATGTTTGTGGGAAAAAAAACATACAAACATAACACCAGTCATTTACTCTTCCTGATATGGTTTTATGCATGTGTCTGGTTTGCAAGGTTAATTGCACTGGGACAGAAATGGCAATCGGTTTTCTCAAAAGCATGAGAGTAAAAATAAATCAATGCTAAAAAAGTGAATGGTAATTTGAGAATACTGAAGATAGATTTTTTGCAAGATTAAAGGTTAAAAGTTTGATTTATCATGAAGATTTTACTTAACATACACCTCTGTAGCAAGAGTGTATGTGACAAGAGCTGTCTTCAGTTTAGTTCCAATATTTCTTTGTTACACTGAAACATCAAAGTATGTTATTCATAAGAAGATTGCACTTTTTTTTTTTCTTTTTTGATTGCTGCTTCTTGGGAGGACTGTCTATAGAATGTGCATGTTTGTGTCTCACTGTACTGGGATGCTTGATAGAACAAGTTACTTGGTAAAACCTTTTAAAATGATTTTTGCCATCCTACATTCATTGTGTAACTGAAAGCTTGTTGTGGTACTCGAAAGCAAGAGGAAATATATCACGTGGAACTTCTTTCCCAACGGTGTTATTTATATACTGATGTACAGTTGTGAAGTTTTATGCTTCACTTTGAGTGATAGTTCACAAAAGTAAATGTCACTGTTTTGTCTGTTACATGTTATGGGAAGGGGGGAGTACGTAAGGGGTTAGTACCTAATTAATATTGCTGTGTGTGTTGGTTATTGTGACAACATTCCCAACTACTGGCGATACCAGCATAGCAGATAAAATTACAGTAAATTCCAGGTTTGATTGTATCAAGATTACTGTTCAGTGGCAGAACTCTCCACAGCAATTTGCCTAACCTTGAGACTTGTCTGCAACTTGAACCCATCCAAGTCTGACTGAGACTTAAGTTTTATTGTAAAGCTAGCTCTTCTTACCTGAGTTTAATGCTTATCATGCATTCAGACCTCAGAGAAACTGCATTGATATGTCCACATTTATCAGAAATACTAAACTGAATGAACTTCAATGTAATCTAAACAAAAGGTTGCTAGAAGACACTTGTGTCCCCAAATGACTAAGATAGATTTTCTAAATGTGCTCCCTGATCTACCTGTAATAAAAAAATACAACCCATCAATAGACCTCAAATGTTGGTTATGCCCAAAGATTCCTAGACTTGGTAAATAACTACCTTGAACAAATATTAAACCAGCCCAATAGGGGGCCAAACATTCTAGACCTCCTCTTTACCAACACTGCCTTCTCAAGTACCATTTCTAAGTATCTCTGTTCCTGGTTGTATCTGACCACAAATTAGTGACCTTATATTTTAAAGTCTGAAACATCCCTGCAACAAACAAATCAGTATATAAAGACTGATGACGGATAAACCTTCTGAACCTTTCTGATGAGCTCTTGAAATTTACAGAGTATCACTGTGAGCTTCATCAGAACACTGTTGTACACTATAAATTCAATTAAATGTACAAGTTTGGCACCAAACAGAACTCATCTATGACGTGTACTTAAAGGTACAGAATATATCACATAATATTCATGCTTTTTCCTTTTTTAAAAAACATTTGTATAACACTCCTTTGAGAATGTATTTATATTTATAAAATCTATATTGTATATTAAAAAGCATATCAAGTAAAAAGTATTGTATATAACAACTTGTGAAATGACATTTAAAAAGACCTGAAGTGTATATGAAAAACACTATTAAATTATATATAAAATATATATAAAAAATTGTGATTGAATAAAACTACAATTGACAATGAAACTGGTCTGCAGGTTATGGCTCATATTCTTGAAACTAAATAAACACTTATCAAAAACTGCTGGGAATCTAGTGAAAATTGATGTTCAAGTTTTAATATATTACATTCAACATTACTTTTTACTTGATATGCTTTTTAATATACAATATAGATTTTATAAATATATATACATTCTCAAAGGAGTGTTATACAAATGTTTTTTAAAAAAGGAAAAAGCATGAATATTATGTGATATATTCTGTACCTTTAAGTACACGTCATAGATGAGTTCTGTTTGCCGCCAAACTTGTATATTTAATTGAATTTATAGTGTACAACAGTGTTCTGATGAAGCTCACATAGTGAGTGAAAGTGCTCAACACTTCTCTACTTGCATTTTGCTTTTTGTTTTATTGTGTGTCCGCAATAAATTTATTTATATTGAGGAAATAGTGCACTTATTGGGGTCGTCTTGAACATCCTAGCTTTCTAAAGCCATGGAATGCATCATGTCTGACTTAATTAACTACATTATCAAAACCCTCGTATAGATGGATCTTCATCAGTCTAGCTCTGCTAAGGGGCGATCATGCCTACAATGGAGGCAGTGCATAGAGGTCACTCTGTCTGAATCTATCTGGCCAAGGTATTCAACACCATTCCCAATTGTAAGTTAGCTAAGAGAACTAAATGTAGATCCTTACATGATGAGGTGGGTAGCAAACTGGTCGAAGAGTAGAACTGACATGGTCACGGTATCAGATAACACCTTAGGCAGTAAGAAGGTAATTAATGCTGTATCTCAGGGCTCAATTCTGGGACCCCATCGTTTTGGTTTATACTTCTCCAACCTACAAACTATATTATCCAGATGTTTGGTTACCTAAGTTTGCTGATGACTTTAAGCAGCTGCTGCTGTTTTCTTTGTCTGATTGCCCCCTGGGGCATGAAATTGCTACAGCAAAAACTAATCCACACAAACCAGTGGTGGACTGAAAAAGGGCTAAAATTAAATGCAAGAAAGTGTAGTATTGTCAAGTTTGGTAAACCACTCTCATCTAAAAGTTACAATGTAGCCACCAGAAACAGACGTAGTTGCCACTCATCTTGGCACATTGGTTGACCACTCCCTCCCCTTTAACTGCATGCAGCCCCAGAACTCGGGAAATACTTCTGTGTAAAAACTGATATATATAGGCATCAGCTCCAGATCTCAGCTCTAATTAGGTTATTTATAAAGTACAGTGTATCTCTTCAACATGTACCTATCCAGACATATCACACAGCTTGAAAGACTTCAGAGGTTCTTCACTAAAACGATAACTAGTCTAAAGACCCCTGGCTACCAAGACAAGTTTGAAGTCCTGTCCGTGTTTTGGTTATCTTATAGATTCCTATGTGGAAATCAGTGTCTTGCATTTTCTGCCATTAAGGACCCACCACTTCTTGATCTCTTTGCAAGAAAAACAGATTTGCAAACACTAGAACTAAGGATTTAAATCTCCAAGAACATATATATAAAACATGCTGGAGGGCACATATATTACCCAACTTTTACCTCATCTCTGGAACAAAATGCCTCACATGTAAAACAGAATGACAGCCATTCATTTTTCAAGAAGAACCTTGACAGCTGGATGGCCATCTCACTTCATTCCACGCCTGACGTCACCTGCCTTTCTAGAAGTGGGAGGTACATCATGAGGATGGATATTACCAAAGCACAGATGATTTCTTGACTTAGCTCAGTACCATCCTATGAACCTAATAACCTATCTGCCCGAAAGTATATATTAGCCCAGCCACGTTGTGCGGTATTCACTGCCCCTTTAGTAGTTCCCTAGACCCTTGTACTAGCAGTTAGTACCCTTGGCCCCTATCTAGTAGTGCTGTTGGTGTGATCCCCGGTGTGAACTTTCTGTTACCCATCCACTCATCAAGGTTCCTCTTGAAGAGTGATAGTGAGGGGCTCTGTCTTATGTAGATCGGGACCCTGTTCCATAGTAAGGGAAGTCTCTGCGAAGGGAATCTAGCCCTCCAGCATGTTCTCTTCATTGTTGTGTTGAGGTTTATATCCCTAGAGCATGTAGCTTGAGTAGATTTGGTTTTGCTAAGATGGAGCATGTTCAACAATTCTGGGTTGGACATGGCTCTGTACGTTAGACAGAGATCGCCTCTGAGAAAGCGGTATGCAACAGAGAACAGTCTTAGCTTTTTCAATCGTGCTGCATAGGCCAGTAATTCTCTTGGTTAGGTACCTCTGTGGTCTCTCCAGCTGCTGGAGATGTCTAGCCAGGTACATTCCAATTGGTACATTGTGCTCAATAATGAGCCTGATGAGGGAAGACTAGAGGGGCACCATTACATCCTTAGATCTTGATGCAAACTCTTTCATGATCAGATGGGTCACATAGAAGGATTTTCTAACCACTTTGGCAACATGGTTATCAAAGGAAAGCTGGCTATCTACTTGGGTCCCTAGATCCCTTATTTCTTCTTCAGATTTCAGGGGATTGCCTCCTATGTTGTAGTTTGCGGGTACTCTGTTTTTTCCAAAGGGGATTACTACGCATTTTTTTGCATTTAGCTTGAGACCATGGCTTTGACACCATGCATCAGTCTCATTTAGGCCCTTCTGGAGGATCTCCATGTCGGCCGGAGACTCTATTATAGCACCCAGTTTGCAGTCGTCCGCAAACTTAGTCAGCCGCAGCCCTTCCGAGCTTGCCTGTACTTCTGAGAAGTATATGCCAAACAGGAGGGGCCCCAGGACAGAGCCCTGAGGCACACCACTCGTTACTGGTCTGGATTCGGACATAGATCCCGCTACTCTAACTTTATGGGATCTGTCTGAGAGCCAGTTTGCGATCCATCTTGTGACGTAAGGGTTTATGCCCAGGCTGGTGAGCTTATCAATAATACCCGAATGGGGAATGGTGTCAAATGCTTCAGCAAGGTCAAGGTAAGCCGTGTGTACCTCCTTTCCCTTATCTATAGCCTGAGTAACTGTCTCAAAGAAATCCACCAGGTTCAGGAGGCATGATCTGCCCTCAACGAAGCCGAACTGTGTGGGGTCCAGCGACTGGAGGTTCCCAATCTCTCCATTTATGAATTCCATAATGATTCGCTCCATAGCCTTACAGATCAGACTGGTCAGGCTTATTGGTCGGTAGTTCCCAGGGTCAGTTGTGGCCCCACCCTTGTGTAGCGGGACCACCGTTGCCGTGCGCCATTCTCTGGGCACATATCCTGTGGAGAGGCTGGGACTGAACAGGGTATTAAGATGCGGGGTTAATTCATTTTGGAGCTCGCGTATGACACAGCCTGGGACACCATCTGGTCCCATGGAAGCAGTGTTTTTAGCTTTAGATAGAGCCTTGTTAACCAACGTATCAGTAATAATTGGACTTACACAATCCCCTGGAATGGTAACAGGCCCTGTAGGTGGTGGTGGTGGGGATTTGCACTGAACCTGTCAGCCAAGATGTAGCAATGTCAGAAGGGTCAGTGTATTTTGTTCCATTTTGTACTAGCTCAGAACAGACCTGAGCGTTGCCATTTAGGTTTTTGACGTAGCCATAGAAGGCCTTATGGTTGTCCTTGGCATCCTTGGCAACTTTCTTTTCAAAATTAGCTTTAGTTGACTTGATGAGGGCCCTCAATTTCTTACTAATGCTGATCAGGGATGATTTTTCTACTTGAGATTTGGCCTTTTTTTGTATAAGTCTCCTCCTTTTATGTTAAAGTTTGCTTATGGCCGGGGTTCACCAGACTGGTTTCTTCTTGCTTGAGGAAGGAGTCTTGGTTTTATTTGGGATAGCATGGTCCATGCAATCCTGAAGATGCATATAGAGTGCCTTGGTGTAGGATTCCACATCCTGGATATCATTATCCTTCTGCAAGGGAATAGTGAAGCTTTCCACTTCGGATGCAAGTAGTTTGAAGTTTGCTTTGGAAAGGTTTTTGACTATGGTTTTTTTGACTCTATATTTTTTTAGTGTGGTTTGTCAAGGTATTTACAGTTAACACTGTAAAACTAGCTTATATACTGAATTTCTGTTTGTTTATTTTTGTGTTTTTTTTTTTATTGTTGCCAGCATTCACCCAGGTGTAGCCATTTTTATGTGACCCTTGAGTGAATTGAGTTTGAAGTATTTGGTCTCCGTCTTCTGTAATGTACCTGTGGATGCTGTTATAATGTGCTATTATGGTTTTTAATGCCCTTGTAAGATTTCAGACACTACCTACCTGAATAATGATCTTATTCATTAATGCCCTGTGAGGTTTTAGATGCTAACTTGATGTGCTGTTGCATGTTAATTTATTTGTATTTTATTTATTTTATATTTGTTAACTGGAATGGGCTGACTGGGGAAAGCTAATTTTCAGTGCAGGTCTAGAGTGAAAAGCTCCAAATGGATAAGTTTACAAAGTAGAAAAAGTATAAATGTGCAAGTACAGTTTGTTAAACATACATTATTGGTGTAAGGTTAAATTCAAGAAGTTTATAAAGTGTAAAAAACATAATTTAAAAATACAGCATGTAAAGGATATATTATTAAGTGCCCTGTAAATTGCTTGGATACCACTGTGGTGTGCCATTACACATTCTGAGACTTCTGTAACAGAGCCATGGTTACTACCTATTTATGTGCTCTAATTTATTTAAATTCTACTATACTCCAGGAAAACTGTCCTTTGTGTACAGTTATACATTCACTGGTATTACATGCTATTGTATTACAGGGTAATTCTATTATTAGTATAAGATATTCTGGGTAGTATATGGATATTTAAAACTGCATATTATTAAAAGGTCTTAACCTTTGAAATAGAGCAAAGGTAATATCCCTGATGAGTTATAATGAGCTGAGCAGGTTTTGCATTCTACTTGACAGACAAAACTAGCAATAACCACTGATGAAAAACTGCTGTGGTATAAAGAATCGCTTTTGTTTACTTGCAAAGTAAGTGCTTCTCTCATAGGTTTCTAGGTTGTTACTAGGCTAACAACCACTAAGGCTCTTACAACTCCAACCATGCATCCCAAACTGTTTGGATCCCAAGTATCATAAGTACGGGCATGTTAGTAGGTGTGTGTGGTGTGTGTGTTAGGATAATACCTTTTGTTATTGATGGCCTCTGTCTATAGGGGATATGGGGGCTAGACCGGAGGTGCATTTACAATTTCTCATCAAATTGTCAAGGTTTTGTTTGAATACAGTCAGGGACGAATGCTGTTTTAAATAGATGTCGAGCCTATTTCATAGTGCAGGAATTGTTTGGGACAGATATCTGTCTCTCCAGCACATTCTGTTTATGTCACAAGTGAAGTTCAGATCTGTGGATGCAGTGTTTCTGATGCTGTTTGTTTTGCACATGTGCAACAGGTTCATCGGGGTTTAGTCTGATGAAGCCCTGTAAGCCAGGCAGAGATCACCTCTCAGCTGGCTGTAGGTGACTGAATACAGAGACAGAGTGACAGAGCCTTTAGGTGATCAGTGTAGGACAGGGTAATCATGCCATATATTCTCCTTCTGAGAACCTTTTTGGGTGCTCCAGCTGTTGCAAGCATGTGGTTAGATGTATGCCAAAGGGGGCACTGTATTCAGTCATAGATCTGATAAGAGCCAAGGACAGTGGTACTATAACTTCCTTGGACCTGGATGCCATACTATTACTTATAAGTTGTGAGAACCTTTTTTGGGTGCTCCAGCTGTTGCAAGTGTCTGGTTAGATGCATGCCAAAGGGGGCACTGTATTCAATCATAGGTCTGATAAGAGCCGAGGACAGTGGTATTATAACTTCCTTGGACCTGGATGCCATACTATTACCTATAAGTTGGGCGACATATAATGATTTGCTTATCTTAGCTACATGTTGGTCAGATTGCTGTCTGCATAAGTTCCCAGATTCCTTACTACTAGGTTGACTGTTGGTCGTGTTTTATCTATTGAGTAATTAACTTGCATAGACGGTTTCCTAAAGTGCATTATAGTAAATTTTTTGGCATTGTGTTTTAGGCCATGGCTTTGGCACCAGTCGTTTTGTCAGTGTTAAACCCATGTGCAAGATGTTTGTGTCTTGCGGGAATCTATAATAGCTCCCAATTTACAGTCCTCTGTGACAGGAGAAGTCCCAGCACAGAGCCCTTGGGTACTTTGCTGGTGACTGGTCTCTTGGTAGAGGTTGTCTCACTGATCCTGACTTCTTGGGTCCTGTCTGTGAGCCAGCCAGCAATCCAGCGAGTTATGTAAAGGTTTACACCTAGTTCAGAGACCTTGTCAGTTGTATTTTTATGCCTTAGCCAGGTTCGGATAGGGTGTATGCACTGTTTTCTTCTTGCTGATTGCCTTGTGCCCCTCTCAAATACCAGGGTAAGTAGGCAATACCTTCCCTTAACAAAGCCAAATTTGGATGGGTTTCATGTCTGTAGGTTACCAACGTCCTTGTTTATCATTTTCATAATAATTTGTTCCATGGGTTTGCATTTTAGCCTTGTTAGACTGATTGGTCTGTAGTTCACTGGGACATTTGATGGTTTGCTGTTGAGGAGGGGAATAACTGGTGTTGTCCTCTATTGACTTGGAATGTAGCCTGTTTAAAGACTGTAATTGACAAGTGCCTCAAGTGGTACTGATAAGTCATGTTTTAGACTATTCAGGAGGTACCCATGGAGGCATTGCTCTTGGCTTTAGTGAGTGTTGCCAGCATCTGGCCCCTGCTGAT
>NC_056751.1:579011530-579028522 GCF_019279795.1 Protopterus annectens | reverse complement strand
GCCACAGTATTTTGATCTACTGACATAATACAAATTGCCATGACTGACAAAGGCTCCTGGGGTAGGCTGTGAATAAGCTTGTGCATATTGCAAATGATGCTGTGAACCATAATTCTGCACTGCTTATATCCTGCCTTAGATAACAAAATAAAATCTATACATAGAAAAATATGCTTGTTATTAAACAGACAAGGTTTATTGTCCTAATATTATTATATAGACTGAAACTTGAAAAATAATATTTTAATTTCACAGGACTCTAACAAATGGCAACAAGACAGTGACAATTACTGACGTATTAGATACAACAGTATATGTAGATATATGGAATAGAATACACAGATCCTGAATTAATATCTCAACTCTTGAAACTGCATGCGCATAGAGCTTTTGTCCAAAGGTAGTTAACGCTAGACCATTTAGAACAATAAAGGGGGAACTGCATTTACAAAGACTTGTGTGATGTGACTACAGTAGCTATCATGTACTTGTTATACTATGCATAAGCATGCTGCACTGAACAGTACAATCCTGAAGAAATGTAACATTCAATTCTCTAAGACCTAAAAATGTACAGGGGGAAAAACAAATACTTGGTAATGTTTTTATAGTGCAAATGATATGTTATGTTGTTACATTCTATCTATAACACATTAAATGTAACACTGAATATTTTTGTTACAGAATGTTGTATGTCAAGCACTTGCCTGAAATCTATCTGCCAAGAAATTTTTGTTGGTTAAAAGAATTGGTTAGCTAGGCAACCTCTTAATATGTACAAATGTTGGGTACGATACCCTTTTGGAGAAAGATCATTATTACTGAAATAAGGCATATAAGCTAATAATGTGATTGATCCATATCAAGATTTATTGGAAACAGTCATCAACATGTTTACTTGATTTTACCAAGCTATTACACTTATTATTCTTTTAAGGAACTACAGATCATAACCAGAATGTCAGTAACATGGAACATTGTCTTACAGTCCTGCCAAATGTAAATACTATAGTTTTTTATAAAGTTAGAATGCTTGCAAGTACAGCAGACTCCCTGTTATCCGGGTTCGCTTTAACTGGACTCCACTTTAACTGACTTCAATGAGTTAGAATTTAAAAAATAAATAAATAAAAATAAATATTCTGCTAACAAGTGCAGAATTTGTTTATATCCGCAGTGCTAGCGTCTCCTCTTTTAAGGAGGACCATGTGTGCAAACTAGCTGTAAGTGAGTGTGTGTGTGTGTGTGTGTGTGTGTGTGTGTGTGTGTGTGTGTGTGTGTCTTTGTGTGTTTGTGAGCACAGAGAGAAGGTGTGTGTGTGTGTGTGTGTGTGTGTGTGTGTGTGTGTGTGTGTGTGTGTGTGTGTTGTGTTTTAACATAATTCTCAAATGTCCAGATTTAGCCTCACAGTTTTGGTCGGTTTCTCATAAAATTTGTGTTTTTTTCGCAAATCACAGAGGACTGAAGTTGGTAAATAATGACATATGCAGTTATTCTCATACCATTTGTTTCTTTCTGAAATTTTATTTGCAACACCCTGCTGGTGATGGTTTCTGAACAAACAGTTTATAATAACTTGTTAGTCTTCTGACCGAGATAGTCAAACCTATATTGTAAGTTGAATAAAAAAGAAATTATGTAGACATCATAACGTTCCATCTGTATTGTTGTCTCTCATTTGCTCTTTAATCTAGGAGTTTCACATCTGACTCGGCTGCATACCAAAGTTTCAGGCTTCCACATCTAAGCTCCTCCCCTACCCATAATGCTCCTTTCCTCCAAATCCCTCAAATCGAGTTTGTATCAAGTTATATCATCACATAATAAAGGTAGAAAGAAATATTTAGCAACAATAGGAGAAGTCACAAAGGAGTACTCCAGGAGCTCAAACAAAAAGTATTTGTCCAAACAAACAATATTCCATCAAGTCCTTGCAAGGACAGGGGAATGGAGGGAGGTAAGGCAGAAGAGCAAATGAGAGGCAACAACACAAATGGAACATTATGGTGAGTACATAACTTCTTTAGCTGATGTTGTTGCCTTCATTTACTCTTAAACCTATGGGACAAAGTCCCCAGCTACAAAGAATGTAGGTGTCCCTTAAGGAAGGATATTCTGGAGCAGAGCAGAACCAAAGAATGCCCTGTTCCTGGAAATGAAGCCTAGTTTGTAATGTGAAATAAAGGTATGATGGTTTGACCAAGTAGTTGCAGCACAAATTTCATCAAGGGGGAGCTCTGACTAGAAGACCAAAGAAGTTGAAACTATCTAGTAGAATGGATCCTAATGTGACATGGTAAGGGGGTGCCCTTAACAGAATTTATTTATTTATTTTATTTATTTTACATTTGTTGACTGGGCTAGTCCAGCTGGATTAATGTCCATTTTCAGTGGAGGCCCGGGGAGAAAAGCTCCTCAGGTTAGATACAATATTGGAAATACATAAGAAGACATAGTACAAGTGTGATTATACAAAGGAAAAATGAACATACAAATATTATAGATTTTAATTAATTCAGAACAATCCTAGCAAAAACAATATAATAAGGTATGAGATCATCATTTTTTTTTTTTTTTTTTTTTGGATATGTAATATTTACAATAAATAGGGGTAATATATCAGTTGAAGAAGAAGATAAAATCCAAGTGGATAAGAAAAGTTTATGATAGAGTTAAGGATGCCAACAGGCTAGTCTGGGTTGGTACAAGAGCAAAGCCAGAATTTGTTAAGATGTATTAAAAGTTGTTTTTTAAAGAGTGGGAGAGTATGCAAAGAGGACAGATAAGATGGAAGATTATTCCATACTTTACCTACTGAGTTAGAAAAAAGGCAGTTGCCTGCAGAGTTCATAGTTTTCCATAGTTAGAATATGCAAGTTTAATGCAAGTGGTAATCCAATGAGCCAGAATAACCTTGGAAACTGATTTACCCAGCCTGGGCTTGGAAAAGGAAACAAAAAGTTGGTCATATTTCCTAAAACTTTTGGTTCTATCCAAAAAAATAAAAAAATATGAAGTAGATACTCTCCTTTGTTTTGAAATTTAGGAAAGAATACAGGCAGATTGACAACTTGGTTTACATTAGCCTCAGAAGTGACCTTGGGCAGAAAGGATGGGTAAGTGCGCAAAGTAACTCTGTCCTTGTGAAAAATTAAATATGGAGGCTTGCAAGACAAGGCCTGCAATTCAGATACTCTTTTGGATGAAGTAATAGCCACCAAGAAAATGGTTTTCCAGGTCAGAAACTTTAAATCTACCATAGCTGAAGGTTCAAAGGGAGACTAGACGAAAGCTTGCAGAACTAAGGTGAGATCCCAAGGAAGAACACATTTCTTAATACAAGGGCAAAGGAAAAAGGTACCTTTTAAGAAGGCCTTGCACAATTTGGACAAAGCCATGGAGATAGAATTTTCACCTATATAAAAATTGGAAATGGCTGCCAGTTGTACCTTCACCATTGAAAAATTGGCCCCATTACAAAAGACATAAGCTAAGAAGTCCAACACAGCAGGGACCATGGCTGTAAAAGGAAACAAGTTGTTCTGAAGAGCCCAGATGGAGAATCTCTTCCACTTACTATTGCATAATTTTCTACTGGACGGTTTATGTGACTATCAGAATTTTCCTAAATGGGAATTCTGGCCAACATTGGAAGTGAAGAAACCAGGCGGTCACTTTCAGGTTCAGAAGATCCAGATGGGAGTGTCCCAGGGGATGGGACAGAAGATCTGGAGTGCAGTCCAGACTCCAAGATGGACAAACTAGATGAGACCAAAGCAAGGGGAACCAGACTTGTCAGGCCCAAAGGGAGCAATGAGGATCTCTCAGCACTTCAAACTCTGAGCTTTTTGCAGGAATTTGGGAATGAGAGAATGAGGGGGATAGGCACAGAGCAGACCAGGAGGGGGGGGACAATCATGGACTAGAGCATCTCTCGGTGACTGTCCCAGGGGAGGGATCAGGGCAAAGAACTTGCTGCACTTGGTGCTGGAGGGAGACACAAAAAGACTGCAGCAAGGTTGACCCCATCTCTGGAAGATCATATTTGCCACTGAAGGATTCAGAGTGGTCCCGCTCAGCCTGTCCGCCAAGATGTTCGACTTCTCCAAAATGTGTGTTGCTATGAGAAAAGGGTTGGAAGAAATTGCCCATTGCCACAACCTTATGGCTTCTCGACACAAGGGGTAAGACCTGGTTCCACCTTGCACCACTGCTATGTCCATCTGAATCAAAATAGCTCCTGCTGGAAAAGAGGAATGAAGGAACTGCATCGCAAGAAACACCGCTCTCATCTCCAGAACTTTTATATGCAGATTGGCTCTAAGGGGGACCATGTGCCTTGGACCACTTGTCCCAGATAATGCCTCCCCACCTGAATTGGGACACATCCGTGGTCATGGGAGGGGGTAAGATAAATGGGCAGCCCTGAAGAAGAACCTCAGATTGGATCCACCACAGGAGAGGCTGTTTGCATGCTTATGAAATCCTGACTGGGTAATTTAATGGATATAGTAAAAGAGACCATTGTACTGCTAAGGTCCACTGAAATATTATCATTTGCAGGTGAGCTAACGGCACCAGAGTAGTACCCTGAACTGATAATGATTGGCTCCTAGCCGGAAGTGGAGGAACCTTCTGGAGCACCTGTTCATCTTGATTTGATAGTATGCATCCTGAAGGTCTATACAGCACATCCAGTCATCCTTCTGCAAGAAGGGCAGAATGGACTGTATCGTGACTATTCAGAACTTTGAACTGGCAATCCATTTGTTGAGAGTGGTGAGGTTGAGAATGGGCCTGAAGTCCCCTGTCTTTTTGGGCAATAAAATAATCAGGAGTAGATACCTGATCTAAGTTGGTGTGGAGGAACACTTTGTTTGACTCTTTCTAAGAGCAGCTTTGAAATTTCTACAGCTGCTGTCTCCCTCTGATTGGGTGGAACATCAGGGAGGGTAGTAAAAAGAGTGAGCGCTTTTGCAGTCAAAGCTGCTTCATCAGAGAAAAACTCATTAATTTAAATTCATTCACAACACATACATAAAAATACGATCGTATTAGACAACACTTATATGATATCCGTAGGAAAATTGACACTAATGCATTAGTGAGACACATTTTGGCTACAGATACATCGCAGACATTTAAGTTTATGGTTGTAGAGAAAGTATGGATAGGGAATAGAGGAGGTGCTATCAGAAATAGAGTTGAAAATAAGGAACTAGAGTGTATTATCAGAATGAGAGCAACTCCTCCCTGACATAATGGGTCTCATTGGTGGTTCCAGGGGGGGTTTGTGAATTTTAGGAAGACTCTGTATTATAGGTACCACAGGACGTTCAACAATAAAATAATTAAATAAATCAGTGCTAATAACATTGAACTGTAGACATTCAAATACAGCATTATATATAGAGTCATTGCACCTCTGTACCTGTTGGAAATCCACTTTACGATAAAACTTTATATCATTCAACATTCCATTATGTCAGGGAGTGGCTGGTCTACGAAAACACTATCTATCTATGTAGAGCGACAACTGAAACCTGTCCTGAGGAGAAATTCTATTATTTTGTTAGATACAGAAAATTTCTTGTGAGATCTATATTCATTCATTTATACATATGTGAGTGATGATAGGTTGCTGCTCATTACCATGGATGTGCAGTCATTATTTACTGTTGTTCCCAACTAGGTGGGGGTTGAATATTTTAAGGAATACCTGCTGGAAGATGGGCTGTACAATGGGCGATGTGTTGATTTTTTAATCTTTTCTAATGGAGCTCATTTTGGAAAATAACTTATTTTTGTTTGAAGGCACACTGTACAAGCAGTTGGATGGCATGGCCATGGGCACTTCCTGTGACAATGGCTACGCCAATATTGTTATGGCCCGCTGGGTGAAGGAATTTCTGTTGGGAGAATATGGAAAATGCTTGAAATTCTATAGGAGGTTTGTAGATGGCCTCTTTATCTTGTGGGAGGGGGAGGAGTCTACTTTTGCCCCCTTTTTTCACATTTGAATAGATGCACCAGTTTCCTGAGGTTCACCATGAAGAGCTCCTTTAGTACAGTTGACTTCCTGGATATGAAGGTTATTCAGAAGGATGATGGACAATTTATAACAGAAATACACAGAAATTATTGCTATAGAAATAGTTATTTACACAGAAACAGCATGCATCCCCAACACATTTTTAAGAACATTGTGAGGGGGCAGGGACTGAGGTCTTCTAGGTTGACAGCCGATCAGGATAGATTTGAAAGTGAGATGGATGATCTGGGAATGAGGTTCTCACAGAGGGGTTATGTCCCCACTGAACTTCAGGACACCCTGTGGGGTGTAATGGAATGTAGGAGCACAGAGGGTAGACCATACTTCTCTGATGGTGAACGGCCAGTGCGGAGGGCAGGGACTCTGGATGGACAAATGAGAATGTCAGTAACTTACTCCAGTAATATCAAGCTTCCACAAAACATTTTCACAGGAACTGGAACATCCTGTGTGCTGATGATGCTATTAAAGGTTTAGTGGGTGATACCCCAAAGTTTGTATACAAAAATAAAAAGAACTTGAAAAGGATCCTGTGTGGACCTAGGTCACAACATGGCCTGGCAAAGGATCCTGTTAGTGGGGGTAAAGGTGGTACCGTTCCCTGTAAAGCCTGCAATTTCTTTATGTATATAGATTGTAGTGAAGAATACAAGCATCCTGATATGGATAGAGTGTTTAAGTTTAAACTCTCTGCAAACTGTAATAGTACAAACATTGTGTACTTGGCCCATTGTGTGGTCTGTGCGTCATTCTATGCAGGGATGATGACCAGGAGGTTGAGAGATCACATGTGGGAGCACTCCTATGATATAGGGAGGAAGGCAGAGATGAATGCCTTAGCTAGACATGTAGGAACCTTTGGTAATACACATAGGTTCACCTTCATGGCCATTGACAGAGTTGTGGACAACCTCGGGGGGGGGGGGGTGATGTGAAACTGAAAGTTGAGACGAAAGAAATTGAATGAATTGTGAGACTCAGGGCCATTATGGGCAGGGGGGTTAATGACAAAATGAACATCAAGCCCATTCTTCTAGGAAGAGACTTGTTAAAGTGAAACATTAATATACCTTTGGTGTGTTTTAGTTTTTTAAAAATGTTGGTTCAGGTTTTTAAATGTGTTGTTTCCTATATGCTGTTTTTATACTGTTTTTATATGCTGTATTTCATTCGCACATGGAATGACCTGTGTCTTTAAATTAAGGTGGGGTCCCAATTAGTGAGTGTAGGATGATATATAAAGGAATTTTATACTTTGTTTCAACGTCTGATGAAGTGGCTTGGTCCACGAAAGCTCTCACCATTCTGTGTTCATTGTGGATTAAACTATTTTGCATTCTCTACAGCTGTGGTCTGTTGCTTCCTTTACTTTTTATGCAGTTGTATATTACTGTTTGAAGCATCAACTCCAGTAATTGTGTGATCAATGTTAGATGTCTTGACTCTGGTAATCTATCACAAAGAATACTAATACTAAGAAACCAGTAATCATGAGTGACTTTATTAAAAGTACTGAGCTTTTTTTAACTCAAGAGCACAGACACTCACTGTATATTAATGCTGAAAGAACCTCCTCATGCAATCTACCCCACAGCTTCCACAGTAGATGTATGATAAGTAGCACCTGCTCTGGTACTCTATTCCAAACTGATCATTGCGTCTCCACATGAAGAAAGGAGTTTATGAATACACACTAACAAACGAAAGAGGCAGTCTCCTCAATCTTTCCTTTAGATTCTAACTGTACAACCACAGTACCTGTACACAGCCCAGAAAAAAACACTGGTGCAAAAAAAAAAAAAATTCTACGCTTTGGGATCACAGTCGCATGGTAAGGTTATCCTTTACACTACAGCTACTCCTCCTGGACACAGTATGACAAACAGCAGGTTTAAAAGCACTACAAGCTGCATGACAGGCACATTTGCAAAAGCACAGCGATCTTAGATATTGCATTCAAACCATTAATCTTACTCAGAAACATGCACTCCAGCATGAATAGTTTGGAGAACCATCTCTCTCTGAAACAAAACCATAAAAATAGCACTGATGGTGCACACCAACTACCACACTGGCGTGTCAGAAATGATTACCCAGACATACTTCATCCCCAAACTATTTCTGGTTCTCCACTTCAGGTGAGCTTGTAGATGAAGGTAGGGGCTTTCTAAGCTTCTTGTAACACCAGGGGATCAGAACTCATACTTTGTGCAAAACTCATGGGAATTTCAGAAGGAACCAGTATAGCATTTCAGAAACTTCAAATCTAATTATATGGAAGAAATAAGTTGCAGTATTTTCCAGAATTTCTTCCCTTTAACT
Source organism: Protopterus annectens (assembly GCF_019279795.1). Lineage (NCBI taxonomy): Eukaryota > Metazoa > Chordata > Ceratodontiformes > Protopteridae > Protopterus > Protopterus annectens. The sequence goes on along the minus strand of NC_056751.1, from coordinate 579,020,148 downwards.
ATTCATCCAGACAGCATAACTGCTGTTATATTTTACTCTAAAACAGCAAATATGAGGTGGTGAGGGAATGGGCTCATGCCAGAGATGCAGAATCCAGCATTTTAACTTGATCTACCATTTTAACTTGATCTACCATGGCCCACAAGTGGAGCCATTCTGTCCATTGTACGAGACATTAACCAGAGACCCAATCTGCCTGAGTTGGTGATAGTTTGGGTGGGTGTACAAGATCTTACTGCATTGATCAAAAATAATAGGGGCCCTTTATTTATATACAAAAACAACTTACATACAAAATATTTGCATATTTACAAATATTTACATATGTACAAAAATATAAATATACAAACCTGTTTACAGGTATTCAAAATTTCCTTGACAATCATCTGAAATTTTCATTTTCATTCATCCCTATTAGACCCCCACTCCTTTATTCCATAACCACCATCTGATTTTACTTAATTTTGTTGCTAAAATCCATTTACCATTAAGCATAATTTCATTTATTCTTTCATTCCATATAACCCATATAACAAAATAACATCTATTCTTTTAACATATTCTTTACTTCTATTCTTATAATGCCCATATTTAATCATATCCATGTTAATTTAATCCACTTCTTTTATATCTTCAAAAAATCATCTTTACATGGTTTTCCCCCTAACTTTTTTTGCTTTTACATTTCACAAATAATATGTTTTGTAGTTGTTTCTTCTTGATAATGTAAACATACTCTATCGCTTTTCCTTTTATATGGCATACCTGCTTTTAAGGGCAATTTATCTATTACCAGTCTCCACAAAAAATCTTAACATTCTACTTTGCGATTATACCATTATCTTCTTATTTTTAAAACTTTACTTTTTTTCATCTGTTAAATTCTCCCATGATTTTACATAGTAATATTTTATCATTAAATTCTTGTACCAGACTTTTCTTTTTTTATATCAATTTTTATTTTCTACAAAATAAATTCTTGGTAATATTTTATTTCTTCATTTATACACTCTTTTTTTCTCTTTTACACCTTACCCCAAAATTTACCATACTTATATTTAATAATTTACCATACTTATATTTATACAGTTTTACTAGTAATCTCTCATCTTTTTTCATTTATCCATTTTAACACTTTGTACATATTTAATGAAGCAGCATGCACCACTGGATTAATTAGCGCTAAACCACCTCTATCTTATATTTACATACAAAACTCCTCTTTTACTGGGTTTATTCTAAAACCCTACATAAATGAAAAAAAAACTATCTGCAATAATTCCTTTTCAAGTACTGTTAGCAACATAAATACACTTGCTAAGTATGCTATTTTACCATAAGTACTGAATGTATCAAATAAGCTTTTTTTCCCTGAATGATAATTTATATTCTCCAGAAAAAAATATTTGCTTTATTTCTTCTATTGCTTTTTCCCATTCAGTTCTACTTGCATCTTTATTCTTATATTTTATACCTAACACAGAAATTTCATTCATTATAAATTATATACTCCTGATCTTTACTACATCACCTAAACCTTTACTTTTCTCTTTATTTAAAGCCATCCCTAATTTAAAGCCATCCCAGTCATTTCTAGACAATCATTTGTGCAAATTATTACTTCTTTTATCCAAATATTGTTTTTTGTGATTATTATAATGTCATCTGCATATGTTAATGGAACTGGAATTTTTAACCCTTCAAGTGTTATATACCCTGCCTCCTCCCATTTTGAAATTTATTTCACATACTATCACATTTATAACTAGTGGAAAGAGTATACAGCTCATTGGACATCCCTGTCTTATAACACTCTTCATATGTACCTCTTGGTTTAACCATCCATTTACAAGTATTTTTTCTTTATCATTACTGCACGCTGACATACATAATTTCCTAACTCTCTCACTTATATTATATTCTTTCATTATTACCCATAGTATTTCATGTACAATTGTGTCAACTGCTTTATTAAGGTCTCTTCTTTCCTGTTTATAATATCATACACAATTTATCTAACTAGCATTAATAATTCCTGACAACCTTTCCCCTTTATACTATATACACTGTCTTCCATATTTTCCATTTTAGTTTCAAATCTCTTTTGTAATATTTTCATAAAGATCTTTTAATCATTACTATTCAATACTATCGGTCTCCATTTTTTTTAATTCTTATCTTTCTTCTTCCATATGTATTTAATTATTCCACTACATAATTCTTTATATACAAAACCTTCACATTTTTACTTTCCATGTTTTTTTCACCACCTTCTTTTTTCTTTAAATATGTATCGTATATATTGTACTACGCTATTCATAATCTTTCCCTGAGTTCATTCCATTTCTCCTTTTACATTTTTTATTCTCCTCATTACACTACCATCTTCCTTTACTTATTTGCTTAAGTAGCTTGATACTTCTTCTCTTCTTCCTTGTAAAAATACATATTTGCTTATATAGTAATTCTTGTATTTTTCTTGAATTCTTTTGCAGAAGTCATTTTCTTTGGAAAGTATTTTCTATGATTATGTTCTAAATCTTCCAATGCATCATTATATGTTCTTTTATATTTTTTCTTTCTCTACTTTTCTCACATCATATTATCACCGTAAAAAATATTTTTTATATTTTTCCTTAAATATCAACCACCATTCAGACCAATTTTTAATAAAATGTTCTCAGTAATATGATCTTTCCATAACTGTATTAATCTCTTTCCTTCATCATTCCATGCTTTTTCATTTATCATTTTTATTCCTTTGTCTATTTTTTATATATTCCTTGCTTTCTTTTATCTCTATCCATATTGCAAGATGATTAGAAAATCCTATTTCAACCACCTCCACTTCTGCTATAACTAAACCTTCTGATAATATAAAATAAACTATTTCAGTTCTATACATACCCCTTTTGTAAGTCCATGAATTTTTGTCCCAAAGTTTTAACTTATCACATTTTATAACTTCTAACATTTTTCTTAAATACTTTTCTTTCTCTTATACTTGCCTTTTAAAGCCACTTGTTACTATAATATTCATCACTACATAGTCTAAAACCTAATGAAATAAACTGTCCCTTTTACTAGTATAAAGCATATAATGCTATAATTCTACATATTTGTTCTTTCCGTTTTAAATCTACAATGGGTAATATTCCCATTTTTGCTAAAGTTACATCTAATATATTTACTGTATTTCTACACAATACAGCTATTCCAGAACATCTCTCATTTCACAAATTCCAGATTATCTTTCCTCCCCATAGTTTCTCTGTTTGTAATCTTTCACTTGCTAAAAATCTTGTGTTGTCTAATATAATTACATCTAAATCAGATGTATTACACCACTCCAAAATTCATATTCTTCTTACCACATTCTTAATATTACTAAGATTTACAGAAAGCATGCTAACATTTTCATTTTCCCCTTTCCTTAGATTCTTGTTTCATAAGTTCATAGCTAATTATTAGGCTAGCTTTCTTAACAGGCCATTCTAAGCTTAACCAATTTCCTTCTCAAAGGTGAGAATCAAACACTGCACATTATGTCTATGAGTCAAACACCCTGATTATATCAAACTCCAGTCTTTAGTTCTACATATTCTTTTTCATACATTTCTTTTTGTATTTTGTACTTGTCCCTTTAAATGTTCTTTTTCTGTCTTTTACCCCTTTAGCAATAGAATTATTTCCCCCCTTTTACTACCTTTCAGTTTATGTCTTCTTCACTTATTTCAGAATCTTCTTCAATGCCCTCTTTATTATTTCTCATCTTTTTTTCTTCTGTTTCTAGTACTTTTAAAATTTCTTCTCTTTGTTTATTTTCTTTTCTTTTTCCTTACTGCTATTTTCATTTTGCAATCCATCCATAAATGTCCAATTTGATTACATTTATAATATTTCAATTCACATTTTTGTATCATGTCCCGTTTCCTCACAAATATAACATTTTCTTTTGTCACAGTTACTTATCAAATTCCTTCTTTTCTAGACAAAAAAATGTTTTGGATTGTCCTCATATTTTACAATACCTCTATTCCCATCCACATTTATCATGCTTGGTATATGTAGAACAATTTCTCTTTCTATTTTTAACACACCATTACAATCCCAGCCACCAGTCTATAAACCCCTTTTGTCATAAACCTTTGCAATGTCCAGTACTTCTTTACATGAAGCTTTCAAATGTCCTTTTTAAGTCTCTCTCTCTCTACCCCTGTTCAGAACTGTACATGAATCTTATTTCTTGTTTCCATGTTAAATGCTTTTATCACATAAAATATTCCTTAGGTTGCAGTCTTTTTTTCATATTCTATAAGAAAATTTTCCATTGGGGAAAAAAAGTCTCAAATATAATGTCAGAAAATATATTTTTGTTAATAAAAATAAATGCTCTTACCTATGTGCTTTTACACTCATGGAGCTAATAAACTGCCCCACACTTCAAACCTGCTTCTTCATCTTCCTTAATTTGGATCCTTACCATGTACTTCTATCTTTTCATTTTTTTCAGCCTTTTTTTCTGTTACTTCACTTCTGCTTTCTTTTATTTTCTCTGCATATATTTTTTCCATCTCACCACTGTTTTTCAGGATTGTCTCTGCATCCTCCTTTTGTATTTTCTCCATAATCCCCCAAGAAACCTCTCCTTTAATTTCTGGCTCACTCTGCACCACCATTTCTTTAAATAAATCATCCCACAACCCTACCGACTGCAGGGGTGTAATTATACATCTATCATTTGCTCCATCAAACAGGTTTCTTTGAAACACTGCCACTGAATCCTTACATTCTCTGGTCTCACTGTTTGCTTTCTCCGTCATTTCTTTCAGTACACCATCATCTCCCTCTCTCTCCATCTATCTCCCTGTTTCTCAGGGCTGCCTCTGTATCTGAACAGAAACAGGAAGTGCTCCTTCAAAATGGCTCTCTCTCACAACAATGATGTGTAGGGGAAGTTTCCTGGTGTCTTGGCCAAATTTCCCCTACTCACTATGAATACCACCTTGGGTTTCCCCTGAAAAGAGGCCACTGGCCCTCTGGTACTAACCTGGTCAACAAAATGTAAATAAATAAAAATAAAACAAAATAATAAATAAATAAATACATGTTTCCCCTTAATCTATCAATATTTGATTACTGGAAAAGTCTGTTAGGAACCCATTTTCAGTGGAAGTTCAGGAAGTAAAGCTCCAAAGTATTACAAAACATTTTAAGAACAATGATTTTACAGTCTTTAAAAAAATAGGAAAAAAAATAAATGCAGTTTAAATAATTATACAAAATTAGACAAATTAGACATAATATGAAAACAAGAAGTTATGTACTCACCATAACGTTCGATGTATGTAGTCCATCTCGCCTCACATTCTTACCCTTGGGTTCAGAGCCGAACCTCGGCTCCAAGTCGGCCATACTCTACCTCGAAGTCTTCAATTGGCTCGTGGCTAAGAGGTATCCCATACTGCAACGCGCCCATCCCAGATCTTGTTTGCTGCAAGCTCACATACACACACACAAACACGATGAAAGGAAGAACCAACCCAACAAAAAAGGATACTGAAACGAGAGAATAAACCTCTAGGTCCTCCAAGGGGGGGTAGGTGGGTGGGTTAGTAAGAACGTGAGGCAAGATGGACTACATACATCGACCATTATTGTGAGTACATACACCTTGGGACAGCGTCCCTAGCACCTAAACCTTGGGTGGCTCATTGAAAAATACTCCTGAGCACTGTGGAACCAAAGGAAGATCTGCCTCTAGATATCAGATCCAATTTGTAGTGACTAATAAAGGTGTAAGGCGATGCCCGTGTAGCTACAGCACAAATATCATCCACAGACATCTTAGCCTGAAAAGCAGTAGAAGTAGACACAGATTGTGTAGAATGAGCCTTCATTTTAAAGGGTAATTCCTTGCCATTTGAAATATAAATGAAGGAAATGAAACTAGAAATCCATCTGGACAGAGTTACTTTAGAAACTGGGAGCCCCAAGTCTATAGTCTGAGAATGAGACAAAGAGTTGATCTGATTTCCTAATATCTTTAGTTCTATGTAAATATAAATGCAATTGTCTGTGAACATCTAGCTGATGAAACTTAAATTCTGCCCTGTTAAGAGAATTCAGGAAAAAACACAGGCAGCTCAATGGACTTGTTGAGGTTGACAACTGCAGTGTAAAGGCCGCTGAGGAAAACACAAGCTTCCCATACCTGTCCATGGCCCTAGACTCCTTGTTAGGGGGATGGACGGTAGATGAAGTTTCAGCAAGTTCCTTCTTGATGGCTGCTGCCACCACCATGGCATCTACTGGAACGCTTTTCGTAAGAAAATCCTTGTCTGGAGGAGCGGACAAAAACTTGTTGGGTCTTCTAGGGACTAGTTCCACAGTGTCTGGAGTTTCCCACACCTTCCAACAAACAAGATCCAGTACCTTGTTGAACAGAGGAGAAACCAAAGAGGCAGAGGGTTGAGACCCGAAGGCCTTCAGGAACACAGACTCCTCCTCAGAAGGGGATTTGGAGGGCCAGTCGTCTCTCTGCCTCAAGATTTCCAGGATATCTGAGAAAGAGATGTCTTCAGAAGATGACTTGGGGGACCCTTCTGACTCCTCGAGGTCGGTGTCAGACGTGAGAGACTCATCTTGGGAGTCAATGTGCTTCCTCTTGTACACTTTCTTTCTGGGGGCCTCCTCAGGCAAAAACTCCGGGGAGACCTCAGAAAGTTGGGGACCACTCATGGAGATATCCTGAGGCCTTGGGTCTCTGCTGTCCATGGATAGGGGGTGATCCGAGACTGATACCGGTGCTGGAAGATGCAGCTGACGACCTGGCCAGCATGCTCCTAATGACCTTGAAAGCTAAACCCCCCGGCTCCGAAGGTTGACTGACCATGGAAGATATGGTAGTAACCCTCGGAGCCGAAGAGATGAGGTCTGAAGCTGATGTCGGACCCAAGCTCACCCAAACCGAACCACCGAGAGGAAGGCTAGGAGCCGAAGAAGATCGATCTGAGACCTCCCTCTCGGGTCCGACCGGTGAACCAAGAATCCTGGACCCCATGGACGGTGCTGATGGGGTCAGAGAGGACAGTGGAGCAGAGGGGCCAGAGGGGGCTACTGGAACCAACCTCATGGCATCCTGATGGAACTGACAGCTCTGGATCCGAAAGCCGAGAAAGGCTCGGAAGAGGAACAGCCAAAGAGGAGGGGAGGATGGGTTCCGGGGCTGACTGGGCCAGAACCGAAAACAATTTAGCTGGCACCGATGACTGGAGCAGTTTCTGCACCACTCTAATCAACATTGTCATCAGAGAGGGTCCTAGCGGACCTAGAGGATAAGGTCGGAGATCTTGATCTCCCTACATAGGGAGACCTATAAGACAGAGAAACTGGTCGAGGAACTGAAGACCGGCTCCGAACTAGAATATCTGTCACCGGCTCCAAGATACTGGGAGCCGATATCGACATAGTCGGTGTACTGCCTTCTGTCGGCACGGAAGCCAATGGAGCCGAAGAAGTAACAGTAGTTTTAGTGATTTTCTCTGGCAGCTCCAAGGAAACTGACGGAGCCGGAGAGCGCTTTTTTGTAGATTTTTTTCTCTGATTTTTTTGTCCGGTTTGGAAGGAGAGAATCTGGAACTAGATGACCTCTCCAAGTCTTCTTCAAAGGAAGGTTTCAGTAGTCCTTTTAAGATAAGCGTATTCTTCCTCTCTTGCAGTACACGGGGACTGAAAGTGTGGCAGAAAAAGCAGGATTCTTGGAGATGAATAGCCCCCAAGCAGTACACGCACACTGAGTGCCCATCAGTTAATGACATCTTGTTACTACATTCTACACACTTTTTAAAGCCCAAAGGCCTGTGTTCTTTGTGATCCTTAGACATGCTGACAAGAAAACTCCACACACCACACAGGGGAACACAGGAACACCTTTGCACCAAAACCAAACACAGAAGGGCGCAGGAAACTAGAGCCTCTAACTGAAATGGCCTAGACCACGGACAACCACAAGGAGGACTAGGTCCTTTAATTTAAACGGTCCTAGCCGAGGAAACAAGAGACTAACACCACAGAAACAACAAAACACCAACAAATAGGAAAAACTACAACTGGACAGTAGGGAGAACAAGGTCCTCTAACTGAAAAACGACCTAGCCCGTGGAGACAAGGGGTGAACGGGATCCCACAAGGCCAACGGAACCGGACACACAACCAGCAGAAACAATGCAGACAAGGTAGCTATGAAAACAGCTTTTTGGTCAACAATTTGTTTAAATTTAGAAGAAAAAATTATAATTAGCCACGGCCAAGAGCGAGACCATGTCTGAGCGTAACAAGCGGCAAACGAGATCTGGGATGGGTGCGTTGCAGTATGGGATACCTCTTAGCCAAGAGCCAATTGAAGACTTCGAGCTAGAATATGGCCGAGTTGGAGCCGAGGTTTGGCTCCGAACCCAAGGGTAAGAATGTAGTCGAGATAAGACTACATAGCATCATTGGTTACGAATATATACAAATTGTATGACAATGATTTAACAGTTAGCGAAATTTCAGTCAGTTTATAGAGAAATTAAAGGTAAGTCAGTATAATACAAACAGGAATTGCAATAGGAAGT
>NC_056751.1:578961530-579006530 GCF_019279795.1 Protopterus annectens | reverse complement strand
AACAGCTGCAGCAGGAATAGCATGGGGCAGGGCCAAACAGCCCCCAACCATTGCCAAGGCCATCACAGGCACAGCGGGACTCAGAGGAGGAGCAACCTAAGCCTGCCCCAGTAGGCAGAAGGAGGCGTGCCCAGTATGCCTTGGCAAAGAGGCAACGCATAGCACATACACTGGCTCAGTAGGAATCCTGGAAATATACCTCTCTCTGACTCACACATAAAATAAAGGGGATGCCTAACTTGACACTACCTGTTTTCAAACCTGTATAGGGAGTGTAGTATGTGCATCCGACATAGACAGCCCTGCAGCACCACCTGAGGCATGATTGCCATGTTTTAAGCAATATAAAGCAGTGCTATTTTTACCACTATTTAGTATATGTAAACAAAATTGCCCGCGCTAACTAGCGCAACGTTGGGAAACGTTGAGCAATGTTGGGCAAGGTCTGGCAAAGTTGAGCAAAGTCAGGTAAACATGCTCCTATTTGCTTTACTGTTCCTTAAGCAGTCTGGTCTGCCCAGCATGAAAATAAAAAGCAGTGACGGGGCTCGAACCCAGGATACTGTGCACTATAGTCACAGTACTGAACCACTAAACCATGACAGCATTTCACTGGCACAGACACAGCAGGACAATTGTACACTAATGCAAACACAAAGAAATGCTGTATCATGCCCCTAAAGAGGCATATGTGTAACCTCCCCCACAGGTCTATGCAGACAGAGAACAGCAGGTCAGGCGGTGTGATGTGGGTTGGGTAGGCTATGAAGTCGCAATCTAATATACGTGACATTGGACGCTAAGATCTGTAGTACAGTAGTATGCCTCAAGCCAGTACGACAGGCAACAGTACAGACTGAAATGGTGTACCTTACATAGCAGTGCAGGGCTAGCAAATGTGTACAAGTGTCAGGTGAACCCCTCATCCTATGTACACCCACAGTAACAATCAAGTGTGCCCCCGGGTAGAAATGTACAAAGAATAGCTGTCCCCCCTGTATGTAGAAATGTTGTTAAGTCTATGCAAAGTGTCTCATGGAAGCCCTGCAGGCACAGCATGATCCCTGTTGATTTATGACACAAAGGTGAGCCCTGCTGTAAAAATACAACTTGATTTTCCACACACATATAGTATAAAATGTCTATACCGGGCGTGCTCACACACTTAAATAAAAGAAGCAAATGTCAGGCAACAACATACTGAAAGGTCATACTGGGCATGCTCACACACACAGGCTAAATATGGAGGTGATAATAAGGGATCTATGGACAAATGTGGATTGTCATCTCTACTTCCAGAAACACATTCATAAAGTGATCAGAAAATCATGCTATGTGTTCCCACAAACTGCCAGGGTCTTTGCATGTAGGTCAAAGGAGGTTCCCTCTACTCATCAGTCATCAGACCCATCAGAGTACCACAACACACTTGCGATGAATCTGACTAGGCACCTTCAGCAGCTGGAAAGACCACTGAAGTAACTCAACAAGAGGATTAATGGCCTCAAACAGTTGCCCCATGCAACAAGACTGAATTTAACTCAATCTGTACTATGTTGCATACTGTCTACTAAGGAGATCTCTGCCCAACAGACAGGTCCATGTCATGGCAACACTCAGATCTGCTCTGAGTTACAGCTCAATGGCACTAAATATACAGACCCAACTGATATTGGCAACATCCTGGCAGATAGGATCAGTGTTAAATTTACCCCCCTCTCACCCATGAAAGAGCACATCTCTATAATGGAAGACTGCAAAGTTGCTGTCATCATGGCTGCACAGGTAAAAAAACACTTTCCAAAGCCAGTATCACAGCATCCATGGGACCAGATAACTTCCCAGGCTATGTTCTACACAAACTACAGAACAAACAGGCACCACACCGACGTACCATGTTCAGTCATAGCCTCACCTCAGGATTTGTGCCTGCTGAATGGTGCACAGCGACAGTTATCCCACTACACAAGGGTGGAGACACCATGGACACCAGGAACTAGCGCCCCATTAGCCTGATGAGCCTGTTCTTCAAGGCCATGGAATGTATCATCATACAACTTATAAAAAAAGACATTGGTAATTCCCAAACTCTGGACCACAACCATGTTGGGTTTGTAAAATGCAGATCATGTCTCCTAAACCTGATAGATGACAATGAAGCAGTCACCAGAACCGTAGACAAGGGTAAAGTGGTTCACACAGCCTAAGTAGATCTTGCCACGGCTTGCAACACCACCCCACACTCTGGAATTATAGATAAACCCACTAAACTAGGTATAAATTGCTATGTCACAAGATGGGTTGCCAACTGGCTTACTGACAGAACACACACGGTGAAAGTAGCAGACTCCAAGTATGACTTTGGACCAGTGACGAGTGCAGTACCACAGGGTCCAGTCCTGGGTCCTGTCCTGTTTTGTATCTACTTCCCTGAAGTAAACTTTAACATGGAAGGTCTGTGGCTAATGAAGTTTCCAGATGACTGCAAACTTAGAGCCATAATTGTAAATACTAAAGATGTGGACATCCTACAAAAGGGCCTCACTGAGACAGATGGCTGGTGTCAAAGCCATGGCCTCAAGCTCAATGCCAAAAAGTGCACTGTCATCCCCTTTGGTAAAAACTCTGTAGCCATGAACTACAACATAGGCAGTAGTATACTTAACACTGAAAGTGTGACGAGAGACCTTGGGTCAAAGGTGGACAGTGGACACACCTGTGATAATCACATCCCCACAGTAGTCAGGAAATCCTCCTATGTGGCACACCTCATCACAAAAGGTGTCTCATGCAGAACAGAAGAGGACATTGTTCCCCTCTACTCATCCCTCACTAGAACCATAATAGAGTACAACGCCCCTTTTGCTATGTACCTCACAAGACAACTACAACAACTGGAAAGCCTGCAGCAATACCTCACAAAAAGCATTAGCAGCCTGAAATACATGCCATACACAGACCATCTCAAAATGCTCCAGCTGTACTCTCGCATATCACCTACTCAGAGGTGATCTCTGCCTAACATACAAAGCTATGTCAAACACACAGCTGTTGGACATGCTCCACATAAAACACTCACAATCCCTCTCATCTTCTGACCCAAAACCATGAGTGAAATACAAAAGGAAGGGGTGTATCCATTTACCTTATGGATACCCACACCTTCAGGTTAGTGGCACAGCATGAGGCCTTGGAGACCATGCAATTTCAACGAACACTGGGCAAAGCTGCTTATCAGATTGTAGCCTGCTACAGATCACCTACTTGTCTCAGGAACCTCGCTCAGTATTCCTGAGAACAGTGGAAAATATAAAGGTCCTATCAAACACCATTATATGAGGAGATTACAACTACCCAAACACTGAGTGGGAGAATTACTCGTGTACAACGTCCTTTGCCCAATGTTTCCTAGAGTTTAAAAACTCTAACGCCCTGCAACAGCTGGTCACCACGCCTACTAGAAGTGACAACATACTGGACCTGATCATCACCAACATGGGGTACCAGTATTCCACAACCGAGATAAACCCCTCGCTGGTAATATTAGATCATAAAGTAATCACATTGGACATCCACACCCCACCCCACCCCCAGTCAAGGAAACCACTGTGAAGACATTTTCAAAAGCAAACTGCACACTTCCCAAGACCAAAGTTGAAAGTTCCAAAGCCCCCTTGCTATAGGATTATGCTATACAACCTGCCGAATCATTTACAAGTGCATCCTATGAGCATCTACAGGGATGCATGGATCGAGACATCCCAAATAAAACCAAGATGCACTCCTCCAAAAATAAGAAACCAGTCTGGTGGTCGTCATCCATAAATAAGCTATATAACAGAAGGAGGAAATGAACACATGATAGAGCAAACTTCACAAAAGGAAAGGCATCACTGATCATTATTAGGAAGACACAATGATCACTCATAAAATAATCCAAGGCCAGTTTCTAAAGACAAATTACCAAGGAATGTAAGAATAACAACCACAAAGCCTTCATTAGCTATATCAAACATGTAGGCGGCAACTTCCAAATATGCTGTCAGCTACTGAAAAATGGCAAAAAATACACTGAACCATCTTACATTGCCCACATCCTGGGGGACAAGTTCAATGTAAACCCCCCCATCACCCCCAAAAGGGCCTGTGTCCATCCCAGAAGAATGCAGAGCCCCAGACTTAATGGACATGCAGGTAAAGACAGCCCTCTCCAAAGCTAAGAACACAGCATCAATGGGACTGGATGGTGTCCCAGGCTGCGTCTTACACCAGCCCCAAAAGGAACTACACCCTCACCTACATTCACTGTCCAGAGTCAATCGTACCACAGGCTATGTACCCAAAGAATGGCATACACCAACAGTCATCCAGCTCCACAAAGGGGGTGCCACAACAGAACCTGGAAACCATTGCCCTATAGGTCTACTCAGCCTGGTCTGCAAAGCTATGGAACAAATTATCATGGAACCCATAAACAGAGACATTGGGGACCTCCAGACACTGGACTCTACCCAACTTGGCCTTGTTAAAGGCAGATCCTGCCTCCTAAACCTAGTTGACTTATTTGAAACAGTTACCAAGGACATAGATGGAGGTGAAAGTAGTCCACACAGCCCACCTGGACATCACTAAGGACTTTCGACACCATTCCCCACTCTGTCATCATGGACAAGCTTACCAGCTTGAACATTAACAGCTATATCACAGGATGGGTGGCCAAGTGGCTCACAGATCAAACACACATGTTCAGAGTTGCGGGTGCCATGTCCGACTCTAAACCAGTCACAAATGGCATCCCACAGGTCTGGTCCTGGGACCCCACCTGTTCAGTAGATACTGCTCAGAGGTACAGGCAAGCACGGGAGGAGTATGGCTGAACAGGTTTGCAGATGACTGCTAACTGTGGTCCATAATAGACTCTACGGCTGATACAGACATCCTCCAGAAGGGTCTTACAGAGACAGATACCTGGTGTCAAAACAATGCCCTCAAGCAGAATGCCAAAGAATGCATAGTCATCCCCTTTGGATAAAACAAAGTGCACACAAATTACCACATAGGTGGTAATCCAGTATGTACGGAGAAAGTCATTATGTCCCTGGGGACCCAGGTAGATAGTAAACTCTCCTTTGATGATCACATGGCCAAAGTGTTTAGAAATTCCTTCTATGTAGCCCACCTAATGTAACCCACTTTGTCTAGTCTGATGATGTCACCATCCTACAAATATACCTGCGGAAAGGAGAACTCACAGTAATGTGTATAGCGCGTTGTGTAAATGCGTACTCCTCTAGTATCATAAAGTAGTTAGATAGGGGTTTGAATCCTGCACTTGACAATTGTGTGTGTGTGTGTGTGTGTGTGTGTGTGTGTGTGTGTGTGTGTGTGTGAGTGATCTCCTTGGAGAGGAGCAACCTTTTTGGAGAGTACTAAAACACCTTAAAAGTGGTATACTTATCTTTGTCAAGTCTGATGATGTCACCATCCTACAAATATACCTGTGGAAAAGAGAACTCCCAGTAATGTGTATAGCGCATTGTGTTAATGCGTACTCCTCTAGTATCATAAAGTAGTTAGGTAGGGGTTTGAATCCTGCACTTGGCAAGTGTGTGTGTGTGTGTGTGTGTGTGTGTGTGTGTGTGTGTGTGTGTGTGTGTGTGTGTGTGTTTGTGTGTGATCTCCTTGGAGAGGAGCAACCTTTTTCGGAGAGTACTAAAACACCTTAAAAGTGGTATACTTATCTTTGTCAAGTCTGATGATGTCACCATCCTACAAATATACCTGTGGAAAAGAGAACTCCCAGTAATGTGTATAGCGCGTCGTGTTAATGCGTACTCATCTAGTATCATAAAGTAGTTAGGTAGGGGTTTAAATCCTGCACTTGACAAGTGTGTGTGTGTGTGTGTGTGTGTGTGTGTGTGTTTGTGCGTGATCTCCTTGGAGAGGAGCAACCTTTTTGGAGAGTACTAAAACACCTTAAAAGTGGTATACTTATCTTTGTCAACTCTGATGATGTCACCATCCTACAAATATACCTGTGGAAAGGAAAACTTCCAGTAATGTGTATAGCACGTCGTGTTAATGTGTACTGCTCTATTATCATAAAGTAGTTAAGTAGGGTTTGAATCCTGCACTTGGTGAGTGTGTGTGTGTGTGTGTGTGTGTGTGTGTGTGTGTGTGTGTGTGTGTGTGTGTGTGTGTGTGTGTGTGTGTGTGTGCTCTATGTGTGTGAAACTGTTGGTCAATGTGTTGTGGGTTTTGCTTTTACTACTGTATGACATATCAGTATGACAACAGTATGTGCATTGCACAGGTCAGGTAGCTGTGTGGCAAATACATATACGTACATGTGACCTCAATTATTTCATAGGTGGGAACCCTGCTTTCTCCATGAACACATCTGTCATCTTTGCCAGAGTGTGCTGCCACTTTCCAGACCTTAGGTCACATCTGTATGCTTGTGACAAGCCCAGCCACTGCAGTGATCCCTGGCCTAGGTCATCCGTGTCACACACACTCATTACGGTTTCTATCGAATAGTGTGAGTGAGGGTTTATGGCTGAGGTATATTTCAGACCTGTTCAAACGCAGCAAAGTCTGTCAATGATGGCTATTCATTATAGGTGTACAACAACCTTTGTGGATATGCATGCAGACCCCTTATTGCTTATGTGATCCACCGAGGGATTTCAAAATACCTTTGGAAATGTGATTACCAAAGGTGAGATGACGTAACACTTGGCTGCATGTACACATCGGTACCTGTTCAACATGTTGGTGGCTACTACCTATGTGGTACTGTGGGGTTACTATGTTTTGTAAAGGTGGATGACTATGCTTTAGTTGGCTTACAGCTTTACAGCATGGGTTTGACAACAGGTATCTGTCTGTATGATACCCTTGTGAAGGATGTGTGTGTCATCTGGAGAATGCATTATAGGCCACAGTATGCATTTCCAGATGTGGACGGACATATCCCTACTTTGATTGCTTGTACCTAAGAAAGCTATATGCCAAACAGGAGTGGTCTCAGGAATGGGTGCAGGTGAATACCACTGGTTACTGGCATAGTATAGTACCTGAAGGATCCAAATGTTACTGTGTGTCCTACATCTGTGTGTCAGTTGTCAAGACATCATCTAACGATTGTTTATGGTCAGGCTGTTGAGGTTATGTATACTACCGGAATGCAAAACAATGACTGATAGTAACAGTATCACCCACAGCACAGTGTCAAACCATGTCATACACACGTGTACTCAAGTTCCAAAATGTGTGTAGTACAATGCATACTGGCCACCAATAGAAATTATGGAGTGTTACTGTGTAATACAGGGCATGTCACCCTGCCCATGTGTCCACTATGCACGTACATGCAGACAGTGCACCTCCACCATGATCACAAATGTACACCTGCAAATCTGTGCTACACACATCCCACAGGTACTGTCCACTCTCTAACACATGCTGCCAATACTACACACATCAGTCAAGTGGCACATGGGCGGACAATACACTACTGGAACTAACACTGGTGTAAACAATATTACATTGACAATCATAGCTTTAATGCATCATGCCTGCTCAGCTACACCTTCAAGCATATCATTACACTTTACTGCTGACAACATGCTAACATTGCTATACTGCTATAAAGTCACCCTGTGCATCAGCACCATGGTAGCCTGTTCCTGCATCAATGCTACAGATAACAGGAGGTGGTACAGGTTTCATCATATGCACAGGGTCTGTTGTTGGTTTGCCAGAGGCCTACATTGAGCCATACAATCGACATGTATGTGTGTGTGTGTGTGTGTGTGTATGTGTGTGTGTGAGGGCCAAGAGTACTGCTATGGGCCAATGTTGATGTAATGTGTGCGGGTATGTGTTAGCCCTAGGTGTCTGGTTTATGTCTGTGTGTGTGTGTGTGTGTGTGTGTGTGTGTGTGTGTGTGTGTGTGTGTGTGTGTGTGTGTGTGTGTCTGCATGCACACAGTTCCACCATGTGGCTGCCATACAGGGGGATTTGTGGGACAGTGACAGACTGTACCTGCCAGGCTTTATAGATCACCGTCTCTGGCCATGGATACGATACCTGTGCCTGGCAGGGGTGCTACTGACAGTATCAGGTACTAAGCCAGACTGGGTACTATCCTCAGAGGTAGACAGATGTACATTGGACCCAGGTCCCTGCTGAGACTGTCCAGAGCCATGTGCATGTGGTCTTCTAGGACAGTCTAGGGACAGCCCACCCCCAACATTGCTGGGGCTGGTACTGGCACTACAGGAGTGGCGGTGACTTGAGGGACATCCGCGGCGACTGCCAGCTGCTGATGTTGCTGGCATACATCCACATCTCAACCGTCCCACACTGTCCTGACACATGGACATGATATTGCGGAGGACATCTAATGTCTCACCCCAACGTTTATCAGTAACCTCAGTGTAATTATGGATGGCACCTGCTAGGTCACGGATACTGTCCATTACAGCGGTGTTATGTGCCCTCTGTGCCCTTAGTCCCTGTCTGGTGTACCGTTCCATATGTGCCTGTGCCTCCATGACAGCCTGGAACATGCGTGAGGTTGTAAGACCTGTGGCACGTCTGCCAGGGGCATGATGAGCAGCAGTGCTCCGACGAGAACCCCTGGACATCTGCCTATGTGGTACTGTTCCAGACATCTGGGTATGGCTGCTGTGTCGGGATGCATGCGCCATAGATACCACACTGTCCTGGCCAATGCCGACTGTACACTGTCCCTCAGCTAAGGGCCTTGGTGATAGATGTATTGGCAGTATGACTGTGTGCATGGATGGGGTGGACACGTGTGCTGTCGATTGGTGGCCCAACGACAGACCCTGGCAAACATGCCTGTGCCTCAACACACTTATCCTCATTATCTCAGTATGTGGCTCAGTGATATCAGGTTCCCTGCTGCAGTGAACCAGCCCAACCTCAGCACCTGTGAGAGGAAGACAGGAAACACACTTTACGACCTGTACATGATGTCGTCACACATGAACACATGCACACATGCACACAAATAAACTCCTCACTAAAGCAGACACACACACACACACACACACACACACACACACACACACACACACACACACCACCAGCAATCCAGAACATACTCAATAGCGGTTGATGGTGGGGTACAGTATCACAAGCCAAACAGTCATATCACATGTGTCAGCATGCAGGACGTATGTTGCTCAACAGCATGCAGTGCGAGTGTAGACAGTCCTTGCTAATAACAGTATACATGGCTTTGATGCATGTGTGTTGTTGTTCAGTGATTGGCCTCACCCTGGAACGCAATGTGTACATGGACACAGCATTGCTGTGCAAGAATTAAAAGCTCTGCAATGTCCTGTGCACCATCACTCACAGGTATACATACCACAGCTGGGTGTGTATCTGTGTGTCACATAGATATCCATTTCTGATTAGAGCGTCTGTGTCTTTAGCAGATAACTGTGGACACAGGTTTAGCACATGCATGCTATGTATACACATAGGATGAGTGGTGCATGTCTACCTGATGGAATACCATTGCTCAACATAGCCATTGTACAGTGGTTATGGTGAGTGTAGAACATATTGTGGACATGCCAGTGCCAGCCATGACATGGCATGCTACAACACAACTGCAACATTAAACATCACACATACCCAATGTGTGTCATGTGACCTATACATCAATAGCATTACAAGACATATATGTGTCACTTTGTACAAATGGTGATTGCTATGCATATTGTGTATAGGTGCATATATTTGTATACACACAACATTGAGGTGTATAGCAATGAATGCTATGTGTAGTACTGTGGTTACTGTAACTGGATGGGGTGTAGTACCATGAGCCATCATCATGCAGCATCATGTGGTCACTCAAGGCTACTAATGTGTGCCAGACCGGCACCTAGCATGCTGTACCTGAACTGCAGTACCATGGCTACATTCACCATTTCACAGCCAGTTGTTACATGGGTTTGTAAGGTGCCCAATAGGGAGCATTGCCTAACATGAATGTGTTATGTGTTGAAGAGTGTCGCACCGCCCTATGATAGGCCTCTACCCCTCAGGTATATTATGTGTGCTGTGTGGAGGACATCTGGGATACTGGAGTGTGACCTTACAGCGGGTGTCTGAATACGCCATGTGTAGCATATTAACGTGTACTGCGTATGACAAAGTTGTGTATGTTGTGTGCATGTGTATTGACTCTTCCTATCCAATGTCCACTACAGTGTAGTCACAATTGTGTGGGATGCTCTGTGTATTGCATGTGTTTGAGGCAGCTACTCACGTTACTGAGATGTGCACAGTCTCACAGCAAACATGCACAGCATGCATTATGCGTAGGTGTGTTACATGTGTACATGGCCTACACCTCACCTATGACATGCACATTTAATTTGCAATATTAAATGTAGAACACACTCACCAGCATGGGTCTGCTGCCTTGCTGTCACACCAGAGGGCCCTACAAGGATATGAGACAGTTTGTCAGTGGCAACATGTTGGATTGCTACTGTGGGTTTGCAATCTTACAGTAGTACAATGGTTGACAGTCACAGGCCTACAGATTATGTTCCAAATTATCAGTATTGCACAACACCAGGCTCCACATCTTCTAACTACACAGTACACATCTCACATATTCATGATCTACCAATAGAGGTAATAGTAGTCTACAGAAATGCCATGTTGCCTGCACTCTCCATGTCTACTTGCTGGGTGGCTCCGGCCTCCATGATGATACATGTGTGCTGTTGTTGTTGTTGGCCAGGAGCCACCAGGCTCAGGAGCAGCTCCTCCACTCTGGTGAGGGGGGGGTAGATGGTTATCCCACCACCTGTGGCAGGCTGTTGTCTACGGACATCAGACGCATGCTGCCAGACATGTCTAAGTAAATCACTGCAGTGATGGCGTACCTGCTCATATGTCTGGTTATGCATGCCTATGTCATTTATCCTACAGACAACATCTTGCCACAGTGCAGTCCACTCATGCTGGTCCTGGCTGGTTCTTGAGAACAGCAGAGTGTAGTGCTGAACCAGGCTGGTTGTTATTTGTTCATCCTCTGCTAGGCTACAGGTAGGGTTGCGATGGTGGGCCATGACCCTGGAAGACAATGAAACAATATGTGTGAGCAAGTCATGTGGCACACTTAACATTCTAAAGTACAGATATCACTGAACTGCCACATATAGCAGCCTATTGGCTGTCAGAGGAGACACACTTTCAATACCACATATCAGTGCTCAACCCACAACTGCCTGACAGTGCCTGGCACGCTCTATATATTAAATCATGTTCTGCACAGCAACAAAGAGAAACCAGTATGTAAGACTATACAACAGTACATAGCACACTGTATGCGACACAATGCACCACCTAGCCACAGGAGGTATATATCAAGATAATGCATAAAGAAATATGTCATCCATTGCAATGATTTTAAAGTCCAGTTACAGTATTACCAGTATACCACACTAGTTGTTGATGGCAAACCCCTGCCTAACATATGTGCACATTCGTGAATATAGGTGGCATACTGCTGTACTAGACTATACATGTTGCTAGATAAGCACTTGTATCCTGTAACACACATATGACCGAGGGCATGTTACAAGCATACCCACACACACATCAGACATACATACAAGACACAAAGGTATGGCAACCCACATGAGTTTTACCTGTGTACCATACAGTACTGTGCGTCAGTACTTACAAAACCTTATGCCTGAGGTATGTAATCTGTGAGGACTACAGGGAACACACACAACAGTGGTTCCAAGCAATGTGGACATACACCATATTGTGCTGTTTAGGCCTATAGCTTCAGGTAGTACTACAATTCATACGGGATTTGGATTCACCAGCAGTACCAATCAATAAACATACATGTACTACTTTAGCCTACAATGGCACACCCCAGTCAACACCAAGGGACTATGTCAGACTGTATGCCATACTGCTTTTTCTGCCTAGCAATAGCATACACATCTTTTGCTGGGATTAGAGCTAGGACACAAAATACCATGACAGAAACAGTTTCCCACTAAGCTATCACACATATACAAAACTTTGACACATTCAGCAACACATTCACCATCACACTCAGTCAACCTCACATAGCAATTATTGCAACAAGTACATGTGGGTGTGTATTGGTTCATAGGTAGGTAATAGGCTATTGGCCCTAGGGCCTATAGACACCTAGCCATATGCTACCCTGGCCTTTGACACCCATGTAATTTAATTTCATGTGCCCCTGTCAAGCAGAGCCACAGAGGTGATTCCCGGGGTGTATTTCCTATCTCCCATCCAATCATCAGGATTATTCATGACGACTGCTAATTAGGAGCTTTGTTTGCTATTGATAGGTAGTTTGTTCCAAAGTATGGGATGTCTCTGAGATAGGAATCTATCCCTCCAGCATGTTCTGTTTATTGAGGTGACAAGGTTTAGGTCCCTAGAGCGTGTAGCTTGTAGGGATTGTGATCTTTTTACGTGGAGCATGTCCAACAGCTCTGGGTTTGACATAGCTTTGTATGTTAGGCAGAGGTCACCTCTGGGTAGGCGGTATGCGACACAGTCTAGCTGTGGTTTTGTGAGACGGTCTGCAAAGGGCATCTGTTTGAGGCCGGTAATACTCTTTGTGAGGTATGTCTGTGGCCTTTCCAGTTGCTGTAGATGTCTTGTGAGGTACATACCAAATGGGGCATTGTACTCTATAATGGGTTTTATGAGTGATGAGTAGAGGGGAACACTGCCCTATATTTCCCTGGATGACACACCTTTTGTGATGAGGTGTACCACATAGACAGATTACATGACTAGTGTGGCACTGTGATTATCAAAGGGGAGACTACTGTCCACCTGTGACCCATGGTCCCTTATCACACTTTCGGTGTTAAGTAGACTACCACCTATGTGGTAGTTCATGGGTACAGAGTTTTTGCCAGAAGGGATGCCAATGCATTTTCAACACTGAGCTTGAGTCCATGGCTTTGTCACCAGGCATCTGTTGCAGTAAATATGACCCTGTCTCTCTCTCTCTCTCTCTCTATATATATATATATATATATATATATATATATATATGTGTGTGTGTGTGTGTGTGTGTGTATATATATAAGGTTGTGAGGTATACAGTTATGTAATAATATTGCACAGTCTTGTGCGGAATGCATTGAAGGTGTTCTCAGCCCATGTAGCTTTAGCAGGCTTGACTGGCTGCAACACTGCAAATCTGACAAATCATACCCACAGCGTTTAACCACCACATGTCATATACCAGCACTGTATGCTGTCTTGTTTGCCACAAACTACAACCTACATAGAAATATGCACATAACAACCTTCACCAACATATATATGTCCACCCTTCACAAACAGTTGCAGTATGTCCCTTGCTCTATGCACATGTACAGATGCTAATATAACTGACACAGAAAGATCTCTCGGTATATGTGTGCCATACACACACAAGGTCCACACTGTTGTAAGTCCGTGGACCTCACGGCTGACCTGTTGGGCCTTGCTGCAACATGAACAGGTGTCACATGTGAGCACACAGTAACATTAGAGGGTGTATATATAGCTGCAAATGCTAGATTAGCATACTAGCCTGGTACAGCAGTTGCCAATGCTAAGCTACACGTTAATATGACTATCATGCATTTGTTACTCTGTCACATCCATGTTTATATAGCTGTATGCGCTACTCCCCCAAACAGCCATTGTACACACTACTGTACAGAACACACATAACATGGATCAGATGTTTGACATTTAATGCTGAGCTACATATGTCACAGTTATGTCCCACCGTACACAGCTACACACTGATCTGTCCATGGCAGTAGTTATGCAGGGCATCTGTGCATAGATACGTACTGCTGCCACATATGGATGATTCAAAGTATGTAGAGTACTCTTCAAAAACATCTACTACATGCCAGTAAATACATATCTGTTACATACCTTTCCTTCGTATGTGTTTGTATTTTTCAGTTCCGTGTGTCATTTTTTTTATTTATTTATTTTTTCTGTTGATATTGATGTCGGTGTCTGTCTGTCTGTCTCTCTCTCTCTCCATAGCTGCAATGGAATGATTGCATGTGTGGACAGCAAGTACAGCCTGCTTTTATAGGTATCTGCACATGTGCATGTGATGGCCTCTGCAACAATTGGTGGCCACCATTTGGTAATTGCATGCAGCCTGCTGTGTGGTAATTGCAGTACTCACGGTCATAGCAACCCAATGCTATAAATTGCTAAGTCAGGTAGGCGTAACCCTTTCAGCTTTCCAAAGTGGGGCCCATGCTTGTTTGCTGTGGACACCGTTGTTTAAGTCAGAAGGTTGGTATACTTCTTATATCTGAAGCTAGGGGTGTAGCCAGTGATTTGAATGTTGTACTCAGACTTGAATGGTGCCACTTCCAGTACACAGTTGTCAGTGTAGAATTGTATTCACCCCTACAAATGCTAACACAAGATACATGGGAGTATGTCGTTTCTTTTCTACTTATACAATTAGCTGCCATACATAAGTAGTTATTGAGATGTATTCATTTGGCACATGAACAGTTTGTGAACTGCTATACTGTGAAAATTAATGTACTCACTTCTGCGCAGTTTCTGCTTTTTTTATTGTTGACATTAGCACAGGATGCTCAAGAAAACTGGACAATTCCAGTACTGAGCATGCCTACCTACATCCTTGGTAGACCCTGAACACACAGGTATATTGTACATTTGGGTGGGGATTGTCCTGCTATGATACTGTGTGGGGGTTGTAAAGTGCTGCTGTAACATTATTTACTGCTAGAATGGCTGGTTCTGTTATCACAGTCATGTAATGCAATTCCACAACAACTGCTGGTAAAGTTCCACAGAACAGGTTTTGTGTTACGGCATTCCTATATTTCCTTTACATTCACTCATTCTGATGCATGATATATCTATTTCAGCAACAACCTGCTGTATATCTACTGTGGCTTAGTGGTACTTCATGCAGTCTAGTGTGTCCAAGGTTCGGGGTTCGAGACTGACAGAGGTGTTTTATTTTGCTGCTGAGCAGAAAAAGGGCCCTCACATGCAGGGTGACTAAGGCACTTTTAAGCAGTTGTAAGCGGGTTTGCGCAAGCTTAGCAATACTTAGCTAAGCGCACACTCGTGCAAACCCGCTAACTACTGCTTAGAAGTGCTTACTCTCGCTAACCCTCACGCTCATTTCTTTGAAAGAAAAGAAAATGGGGAGATAGGAAAGTGGTGAAAAAGGGGCACAAAGAGGGAAAGACAGTAGGGGAAAAAAACTCGGGATGTGCAGGACGGGTGTAGGGAAGGTCCATAGCTGCCCATTTCTTTAAAAGCAACAGCTGTGCATATGCAAGAAATTTGGAGGGAAACATGAAACCTTCCACCCCTGAGAGAGGGGTGAGGACAACAAAGTATGTTGTACTGCAAATTAAATATCAGTTTATGTGTCCAGCGGACATGTGTGCAAAATGGGCAGCTATTTATGGGGCGTAATTTTTTTTTGGGAGCAGGTTGCCCTTTTTTTTTTCAGGTGAGAGTGGAATGTGGGGTAGGGGAAGTGGGTATATTTGGGGAGGTAGGTTGGGGAGGTAAACAGACAAGACAAACAAGATGCACACAGGGGTGGAATATGACACATGCGGTGGGTGAACACCATTGACGGGGAAGAATGTTTGGAAATCGCAAGCCCATGAGCCCACAGATGGCAACAGTGGAACTGAGATCCCCACCCATGGGCAGTCACCACTGCACCATCACAGCCCAGAGGGTGGCTGTGCTGAGGGATGCGTAAGAGGGGCAGGCTCACCCATGAGTCGCGCCATTCATGCCTCAAGCTGGCGTAGAGGATCAGCGACTGAACACTCGATCTCCCTACGCACCACAGCCAGGACAGTTCAGAGGGTGATAGGTGGCCCTCCTCCGGCCACGCTTGCATGGGGGGATGAGCCCCATCCCCTGCAGTGCTTCCACCCAAAGGTGGCACAGGGCCAACAGAGGAGGAGGTCCCGGGCTGGGCACCGGACCTGCTGGTGCCAGGTGCCATCACCAGCTGAGGTGGGACAGGTGGGTCCGCTGGGACCAGCCTTCCCATACGTTCTATATTTAGGAGGATTTAATGACAATATGGGTTGGTAACAGCATTCCAAATTAGTTGTAACAGCATGCAGTAGTATTCCCATTAACCCAACACACCAGAGTTCCAACAGTTGAACAGCAAGCATAACACATGCATATACAGAACGACAGTGGACATTCCAACAGCATGCAGGATTTATTGGTGGCAACAGGCCACCAAGACTGTGGTATTTGAACAGGGCACATGCATCAAAGTAAATGGAGATATTTATAAACCAATAGGACATATGTCCCAACAAATGTTTTGAGATTAGACATACCCATTGAGGTGTGGAATTGCATTGTTTATGCACATACAGTAGGGTGTAAAAAGATACCTCCATTAACAACTTATATGTACTTACAGTTTACACTATATTCCTATTGACTGCAGGTATATATCCCCTACATGTATTATTACACTAGGCAATGTCCGTTAAATTTTGAAATGGGTTTTGCTAGTTCTTTATATACCTGACCTGTATCTGACATACAAACTGTCCAGGATGCAGATGTTACTGCTATGTATTTACATATTTTATTTATATTTATATATCTACATATCTGGATGTGCTCAGGTGACATTATCAGTTATATTTTAACAGCCCCCTACATTTCTAGTAGCACACTGACATTTTTGGGGAACACAATAACAAGCTACTCATGTGCCAAATTAACCTATACATGCCGGCCATGAATCAACAGTTGAGGACTGCACTCCCTTCATCCACTTTATATGGGCCTACCCAAGTGTGGGTTGACAGCGCTTAATACAACAGTACTATTTCTATAATGCAAGAGTACAACAACATATCGAAGAAAGTGACATGGACACACTCCAGGAATTATACCTTTATTAATTACATTACACACTTTTCTAGAGGCTCTCTCATTTATTTGATATTACAGTGCATGCAGAAGACTTATTCAAGACGTATTATACCTTTATTAATGGGTTACAACACTCTTTTTCAGGCTCTCTCACTTATTTTATATAACAGTACATGCAGAGAAATTATTCAAGACTTATTATAGCTTTATTAATGGGTTACAACACTTTTTCAGGCTCTCTCACTTATTTTATATAACAATACATGCAGAATAATTGCTAACCTGCCTAGTGGCACAGCCTTAGCAGCCTATCTGCATAGGCTTGCTGATTCGCAGCACGGACAACTGCAGCTGTGAAGTAAATGAAGTGATATTGAGACATATACCTATCCATAATATAGACTACAATAGCAATTCTTACATACTTCATTCCATGGCTACCTACTCAGTAGTGGGGCATTTTCCATCCCACGGGCCTCCTGTATCCACTGGTTCAGTCGGTCCTCCTTGCGTCTCTTCAGGTCTTAGTGGTGGTGTCTGACCTGCTCACCAGTCCGAGGGATGCCTGTGGCACTGGTGAGATCATGTGCTAGATGGTTCCAGGCTTCCTCTTTGTATTCAGTGTCCTGGAACTGGCCCTGCAGGAGTCTGTCATCATGATTATGGACGAGGAGCCAAACCATTACTTTTGACTCCTCAATGCCCCACCGTTGTGATCGAAATTGAGAGCCCTCTCCAACATCGGCCATGCTGCCTGCAGATTGGAGCTACAACCAGTTATGGCAAGTATTCCTGCCTACGGGGCTTAAATATGCCTCATTTCCCGCACTTATTTGTGATTGGCCAGTTTTGAAAAATCTCAGCTGAAAGCACACCTGCTTAGCACTGGGTAAACTTTAATTGATATGTATGTGTGTGTTGAAAGTGCATGCATATCAAAAACTGTCATGGCTTAGTGGTTCAGTACTGTGATTATGGTGCACAGTATCCCCGGTTCGAGGCCTGTCATTGCTTTTTATTTTACTACTGGCCAGACCGGCTAGGAGGTGTGGCTGTGTTTAGCCGACTTTGCTCAAGTTTGCCCAACATTGCTCGACGTTGCGCTAGTTAGCGCGGTGCGCAGCTATGCGCAAACAAGTTCCGTTTGCACTAGTTGGTGCGATGCGCAGCTACGCGCAAAGCCACTGCGCTAGTTAAAGCGGTGCTAAGCTATGAGCAATTATACTTAAATGTGCTTAATACTGGTAAACTTTGCTTAGCAGTGCTTCACATTGCTTAAGATACGTTACTTATGCATTCATCAGTATGCATAACCATTTTACCTTCATATATATATATATATATATATATATATATATATATATATATAAATTATCATTCACTACTACATAGGCCATTTCAATGCTTTTTACTAAAATTTAAAAGATAAATGTCAGTAATTATTTTTATATACAGATTTCCTACAGAAAATAGAAAGGGGAGTGGTGGGACTCAAACCGGGAATGCCTCCTCTTTGTGCAAAGGCTCTACCACTACGCTATTGCTATTTGGCTTAATTTACATATCAGTTTCTTATTATCCTCTTCAATGTCTAAACTGCTAACTGTAGCTAAGCAGTGGGCAAACCCGCGCAAATACGGGCAGCTATTTTGGCAATAATAAAAAAAAAACCATAAAAGTTTTACATTTTCTAATTGTACAGGGCTTTAGAATGTGGGGGAGTGTAGTGTTGGGTATGTACACATTTGAACGGACTCGCTCATGTCAGTTGACATTTGCCGATTGAGGGACTTGCAGGGGCGTGGATTTTTGGACTGCTCGGTAGTCCAACACGCCCCCTGCACTCGTGCACGTTCCGTGTTAGCCTTAGAGTTGAGTCAGCACGCCCTAATGAATATGCATGGCACGCTGACATCTTACTCTTAGGCTGCAGTTTCTGTGTAAGACTACTTTAGTCTTACACGGAGGATTAGTGAATCCCGAGGGTAGATTTTTTTTTTTTGAACTACACATACACGGAAGCGCTTTTCGATGTTAAGCGCTTTCGTGTATGTGTGTTCGATGTTTTGTGATTCAGACATATGCTAGTCGAGCATGTGTCCTAGACCAATATATATATATATATATACAATATATACACACACACACATTTTATATATATATATATATATATATATATATATATATATATATATATATATGGTTCCACTTTAAATCATCGAATGTTCAGAACATCGACGTTCTGATTATCGAGACCAGAACATCGATGTTCAGAACATCGAAGGTTTAAAGTGGAAATGCCAGGTAAGTGAAATTGACATGGTTTAAAGTGCATCCTTTTGGAAATCCAGTTTCAGATGACCAAAGGTAAAATGATTCAACAATGAAATTTCTATTTAAAGGATGTTTTTTTAAATTGATAATAGCTATCATACTATTATTGCATTGCTTAGTATTAAATTATACTTACAACCTGTTAATCAAACTGTAAAGTTACATAAGAGCGAGAGTAAAGAAATGTGGAAAAATGAACAAGATTGGTCACCATCTTTTAACACTTTTTTAGCAAGACAATGTTGGTATGCAAAAAGCATGAATGTTTCTAATTGTTGGGTATGTAGTTTAATACCAAAAATAACAGGGGTAATGCCTCTAATACCTATTCCACTAAATTCTCTTAGTAGTTGGAGGGTATTAATAAATGAAACAGGAGATCAAGTCATAAATGTACAATTACATAAAGCAAGAGTACAGTTATCTGCTATAGTGCAGGGGATCACATGTTTTCAACAAAATGGAACTGTTCGGTGGGTAATAGTAACTGTATTCAAACAATTGAAATGATAACTTTTCACAACCACATACCAGTACGTGGAGTATTTTCTCATGGTTTTCCTATTTTAATACCAATTAAGGGTCAGTTAATATTAAGTGATACAGCAGTATTTCATTTTTCACAAAATTATAAAAATGAGTGTAAAACCAACATTACATGTTGGTGAAGTAAAACAGATAAAAACTTTACAGTTGTACATGATAAAAATCCTACTATGGGGCAAGTAAATGTCAGTCTGGTAAATAGCAGTGTTGCTCTATCAGATGGATTATATTACATCTGTGGTAAATATGCTTACAAATGGTTACCAAAGGGATGGGATGGCACCTGTTATATAGGATTAGTGGTACCAGCAATGCATCATGTAAAAGAGTTACCAAAAGGAAGCATTAGAAATGCAAAAAAGAAAAGAGATATATTACCTGTGATAGAAAGTCCAGAAAATCCAGTAGTCACCTTAGATACATCACATATATATCATCAAAATCTTGACTATATTAAATTAAAAGATATGGATTTAGGAAATGATGTAATCTCTGGAGCAGGTATTTTCCCTTGGTAAGGGGCTGCAAAAGCCATCTGGGAGCTGAGAAAACTATCTAAACTAGTTGAGGTATTGGCAAATGCCACTTTCAATGCAGTCCTTGACATTACTGTCGAAATGACAGCAATACAAACTATGGTTTTGCAAAATCGAATGGCATTAGATTACATATTAGCATCCCAAGGGGGTACATGTGCTTTAATCGGAGAACAATGTTGTACATTTATTCCAGACAAAACAGAATATGTAAAAAGCACATTTAGAAGTGATTGCACAAGTGTCTCAACATACTAGAAAAAACTGGAATGATGATTGGAGTGAATGGTTTAGTAACCTATTTACAGGATGGACAGGAAAATTACTGTATTTTTAATTTCTTTTATTGTTATTGTAATGCTTGGTTGCATATTATTTACATGTATTAAAGTCTGCTTAGCAAAAGCTAGTCAAGTTACTGTTGTTAATTCTCATAATGAAAAAGTATTATCAAATAAAGCTGAACTTATTTCCCTAGTTTAAAATAAAAAAGAGGGAATTGTTAGAGTGTGCTCAACAATATACTAAAGTTGAAAGTAACTTTGCTACAAATATGCAACATAAATAAGGTATAAGATAAAGCTTGCTTAAATGTAGAAAAAGAGTTTAGTAATATGTAATCAGCATCCATACTAAATTACCATGGCTTGGAAAATAAGGAATCTGCTGAATGGACATTTTTCCCTTACAGACTTAAAAACAGGATGTATGCAAGAGCAAAAATGCAAAATCTGCTTTTAAAGAACAAAGACATGTTTTTCTGCATATAAAAATAACACAATACGTTTCCTTAAACAACAGGACATGTTTCTGCATAATGGACACAATGTTTCCTTAAACAACAGGACATGTTTATGACACTGTTACAATCTGTTTCCTTGGCACAAGAACACATGTTCTTATACAAAAGACAAAAAACAGGATGTTCACACTGTCAGAAAAGCTGGCCTCTTATAAATTCAGCAAAAATGTGACAAGACATTGTTAAACAAGGAAGCTTAAAAATAATATTATCAAGTCAGCATTTGTGTCAGCATCTGCAACAATTAGTATTGTTTCTACAGGATGAGCAATTCTCCAAAATAGAATACCAAGAGGAAATGTATATGTATGTGCATGACTAAAATTGTATATAAAGATCTGTATGAATCCAGTTATGTTAGGGGTATTTGTAGAGACACATTTGTCTCGAGGTAAATGTTATATCTCTCACATCATCTGTACTATATGAGAAGTAAAGTGGAACAGTACTTTAAGCTGCAACGTTAGTCCAATTGGTTTATTATAAAAAGTTATTTGTTACTGCTCTAAGTTGATGCTGCAAAGTATATTTTCTCATCAGTGTATATTCTGCAAGTCTCTGTATGCAACAGACTGTGAATACAAATATAACCAGACTTTGATTTTAGCAGAATCCAGCCAGCAAGACTGAGTGTCTTAAGAAGACTTCAAATCCATCACAGTAAGCAGCCCCATATAATTTTTCACCGCATATAGCGGTAAATGGGAGATTTCCCTTACCCCACTGAAGTGCGATCTCGGAGTTGGAATATTAAAGTAGGGGGGTGGGGGGCACAACCTCCCTCATGGGGGATGAAGGGGAGGTGAAGCCCCCCTGCATAACATAGTTTTTGTAATTTATTTGGTGTTTGTGTGGTTCATTTTGAAACTTCGATGTTCTGGTCTCGATGATCAGAATGTTGATGTTCTGAACATTAGATGTTTCAAAGTGAATATATATATATATATATATATATATATATATATATATATACACACATACACACACATATATGACACACACCAATACATATTATATTTATATATTTATGTGAGTGAAACTCCCAAAGGCAGACTTCTCCTTTGTCTAAACATGTTCACAGACAGGGATATGAAAGTGACAATCCCAAAGATTGTGCAATCTCAGAGTTATATATAATTAGAGGAGATGTGGCACATGCAGTGGATTTCTTTTGCATGGTCTAAGGTTGTGCCTCGTAAATTGTTACATGCATATTAGGGTGTCGACGTTTGTGTGGGCAATGTTTTTAGAGTTGATCTACTGAAGTTAGTTGATATATGTTAACATAAACAGGTGTAGTTCTCTAGCTGCAGATTACCTGATATCTGCAGACTCCTCATCACTTGAGGGAGTCCATGCTCACAAGGATACGGATGAGAACTCTATTAACTTCTGCTGCTGCTGTCATTCTACTCCTCGTGACTCATTCTAACCAAGGCAACTCCCCCTCTCCAGGTCACAATCCTGATCTCCTGCCCTTATATGGGCATCTGCAGTCTGTTACAGACTACTCCCAGATTTTTTCACCACAGCAATTCCCCTCAGACATTTTTAATTATTTACATTTTGTTAACCAGGTTGACCAACAGGGCTGTGGTCCACTTTCAGTGAGGGCCCAGGGAAAAAAAGCTTTTAAAAATAAAGGAAAAACAAATCTCCTTTGTTTAATACAAATGGCTAAACTAAGGCAATGCAACAGCCAAAAGGCATGAAAAAGCAAGACAACATTAACTCCAAACAGAAATGAATAAGGAGCAAACAGAAGAGAAAAATATATTTCCTGAATAAATTCTGCAGAGCATGCAAAAAAGGTAAACAGTGAAGGTAAAACAAAGGGAACAACGCCACTGCAAACAGTATGTTCATTAGTGGATAAGAACCCAATACAGTCGCCGACAGTTATTAAAGTCAGTACTACTACTACAACAATGACATGTGCGAGGGTCTAACACTAGTGAATGACAAACAACAAATGATGACTGCACTATAACAGACATAGTAATGATAAAGCAGGTAATAGGCTAAATAAAATTAAAGTTACACATTTATGGTAATGACACCTTGGAAAGACCAAGTTCATCCTTAGTAATGGTTGAGACAAAGGCCACAGTTACTGGGATCATTTGGCAGATAAAACCTTCCCAGACAATCATTAGCCTACCCATTCCCCCATGATGCAGCACAGTGTCTAACCTCTACAGACCTAAGGTTAGCGATGTGAAGCACAGTAATAAAAGGCAATCAAAGCTTTCTTCTCCAAGAAGGAGGGTGGCTAGGTTACCACTGATAGACCTGCTCTTTTGAAGCCATTACTATTAAGTACACAAAAACGTTTGTATCTGGTAAGAGTAAGTCCATCCTCAGTAACACTCACCAGAGTCCCAAGCCAGCCCTCCTCAGTGGTCTTTCTTATGAGAAAATGCCCCTTATAATGCTAGTTCTGGCACAAAGGTCTGTAAAACACTGAATTAAGGGATAGAGAGCTTCCAGCCTCTCTTATTAGCTCAGGGACTTTAGGCTTGTGATCTTTTTGGTTAGAAACCTTTGGGGTCTATCTATTTGACTGATATGTTTAATGAGATGCATTCCAAAGGTGGCACTGTACTCGATAACTGGCCTGACCGACAGGAGTATAAGGGAGTGATCATCGCTTTAGACCTTAATGACATTCTTTTTGCAAATTTCCTGTCAAACATTCTCACATATCAACCCAGGTACTTATAACCCTAACTACATTTTAATTTTGTAGTGATGTGTTGTCTATACAATACCCTAACTACATTTTAATGTTGTAATGATGTGTTGTCTATACAATACCCTAACTACATTTTAATTTTGTAGTGATGTGTTGTCTATACAACATCATGAGGGTATGGACTGTCTATCAACAGTGATGACTCGACACTTATTAACATTCAGTTAAATCCTATTTTTAGTACATAGAGTTTACTTGGGAGAGTTAATTCTGGAGAGGTTGGGTGTTGTACAGTAACTTAACAACAACCCTCAGTTTGTATTTGTCTGGAAACTTTGTCAGCCAGAGGTCTTGGTTCTCTGCTTGGAGATCTGAGAATTAAACAGTACAAAATAACACAAGGACTAAAATGTGAAGCTGCAAAACAGTATCTCCAAAAAAATTCAAATGGAGAGCTAAAACGAAGACCCTTCATGTGCATGGTTTTAGAGCAGCTGTTTGGAATTTTTATTCTGAGAAATAAATAACAAAAAGGAGACATCCCAGCACCAAGCCCTGAGGAACAGCAGTGGTCACTTTTGTACTTTCTGATAAGGTATCTGCAACTCACATTTTGTCTTTCATGCAGTTTGCTATCCATCTTAGCACATACGGATCAATTTTAAAAGCATTAACCTTTTGTATGATGTCAGTCAGGGGAATGGTGTAAAAACCCTTAGCCAGGTCAAGGTGACCATGCATTGCACGTGGCATATCATCTACAGCATCACTAACCCTATCAAAGAAATTTGCCAAATTAACCTTTTTCTACCCTTCATAAAAACAAACTACCATGATTCTTGCTATCACATTTTATGAGGTCAGTTATAAAACATTCCATGACACTGTAAATGAGGCTGGTAAGGGTGATAGGTCTGTAACTACCTGGGTCAGCTGAAGGGCTACCCTTATGCAGCAGCATCACCCCTGCTGTTCGCCACTTATCAGGGACAAAATCAATACGCACACTTAAGTTAAACAGTTGAGGAGTATGTCTACAAGGGCATGTTTAACACTATTAATAAAGCAAGCAGTTATATTATTAGGTCCCATGGAGAAAAGTATTTTGGTCTTGGTTAGCACTTTCAGTAAATGATCTTTACAGATAATTTAGCAGTAAGTAATTCAGATATTTTGGGACTTTAAATAGAAGCTTCAGAGGTGAAGTTAGAACCAGATTTGTTCATAAGGATATTGGCAATGTCATTTGACTCAGAATAGCAGGCCTCATTATAATTAGGGTATTGTTTTTTTTCAGTTTTCTAACATAGTTAAAGAGGGATATATAATTATCTGTGGCACTGAACTCCAGCCTAGGTTCATGGGCTCTATTAGGGGACCTGATAGCATTCTTCAGTTTTTCTGTAATACTTTTTACATTATCCTTGAGAAAATGGGTTTTGTACCTACTACATAATTTAAGGAGTTTATTTCTTCAGTTATACGAGGGTGACCACCAGGACGGTTAGTTTTTGATTTTCTCAAGAAACTTCACTCTGCTAGGGACTGCTGCCTCTATGCACATTTTTAAATGGGTGTAGAATGCCTTAGTGAAGCTTGCTGTTATATTAAGGTCTGGGGAGGTACTGTCATTTGAATATTGATATTTTGTTACATAGTAGGTTCAGGCTGGCATGTTTCTAGTCCTTAATCAGTGTGTTTTTTTTTTTATAGAAGATTTTGGAAATTTAAAAGAGAAGGTTGCAAGTTTATGGTCATACTTCAGTGGGATGGAGATACCAGAGGATTAGTGAAAGAGGCAGCCATATTTGTAAGAACCAGGTCATGAATGCCATGCCTTCAAACAAGTTTATTTATCAGCTGCTCAAGGGAATTTTTGTTTATTAAGTCTAGGAATTTTGGGGCATAAACTACACTGGAGGTGTTATGTACCACAGTTTACTAAAGGGCAGTTAGTCACCTGAAAAAGGGGAGTTTTTAATAATAGGGAGATCACCACCCCTCACCTAGGTTCTCTACTTGTCCTTCTACCTCCCTACCCACTTGCCCAGCCACGTTCTCTGTTAGCTCCCTATCTCTCCACTAAAGCTACTACTGGTATTGCCCTTACCTCTTATTACTTTCTGTACCCTCTCCTCACACTGTCTTCTTCATCCACACAGTCTCTCACTACCTCATACTACTATCTGTATATTCTCCCCATACTGTCTAATCCAGCCACACAGACTCTCACTCACCTAACCCTAACCCAGTAATCCCCTTCTTCCTCCTCTATCCCCCCACTCATCTCCCTAGCCTCACTCACAGCTTAGTGACCATTTTCCCCCCTCCCTAGTCTTGTGTCCAGCTTTGTGTATGCTAAACCCTCCTCCATAGCCTTGTGCATAAAAGAGAAAATAAATAGACTTATTCCTAGATAAAAAAATAGTTCTGCCCTGCTGCAAAGCCTTTCACTAATTGTTTCATTCTAACACCCTGCCTCTTCCACGATGGTGCTACCCCGCTCTATTCGCCCTCGCTACCGCTCGGGCTCACTTCGCTCCCCTACCCTACCCCCATTCCCACCCATCCCTAGATCACTCAAACTTATAGTTAAACACCACACCCACCAGCAATTCACACCTTCACAATTATCCTATTACAGCCCAGCAATCAAGTACAACATAAACTATAACCACCACACCCATATTAACACACCCAAGCATATCACCTAGTCCACACACACTAGTATACTCCCTAAACAGAAATTATCCTTACCAAATCTAAAAACATGTACAGCTTGCAAAAAAAACCCTTCTACTAAAAATTCTACTCTACCTATCAACTATCTCCATCCTACTTCTACTCTCTATACTCTCTTCCTACCACACCCAACTACATATCACTTTTCCACCCCCATGGCAAACAGAACCCATAGCTAACCACACACTACTAAAAAACTTTCCCATACCAAACCCCAACACTACCTCCTTTCAAATCCCATCCCTCTTTTACAATAAGTTATCAGTAAAAACTAACCCTCACACCTCACACAAGCTATCTAAAATTTGTGATAAACTAGCCAAACTCTACCTAAACCTACTGCAAAAACTCTCCTGCTGTGGAGACATACACCCAAACCCTGGGCCCATCCCAACAGAAAAAGCTGAAATACAGTTGCCAAATCTCCACTTCTACAAACCCAAATCATCTCTCCTCTTTCTAAATATAAATGTAAGAAGTGTACTGAACAAAATTCATGACCTGCATGCCTTATTAGCCTTGTATAAACCTGATATAGTGGTATTAACAGAAACATGGCTCAAACCTGATCATCACAACAATGAGATAATAGCCCCAGGTTATGATATCATAGGTAGAGACAGAATAGGGAAAAAGGGTGGAGGGGTTGCAATTCTATTTCGAAATCACCTCACCCTAGAACTAGTTGAGCATAATAACGAAGAATTCAACAAGATAGAACTTATCCTTGCCAAATTTAAACTAAACACCAACAAAGAAATATCCATTGCAGGTGCCTACCTCCCACCAGGTAATAACATTCCTATAATGGAAAACCTGTTAAATTGGTTCTCACACTCCCTCCCCTATGAAACCATACTACTAGGTGACTTTAACAAAGACTGGGTCAACTGCTCCAAACACCATCCCTCAGATAACATCAACCTCCATGGGTTCACCCAAATAATTACTACCCCCACTAGGATCGACAAAACAACTAAACATCAATCCATTTTGGATTGGATTCTGGTATCCCACCCCACTCTTGTACAACAATCAGGCTGTTTTCAATCAGGCTGTTTTCCTGACAGTCTAAGTGACCATCAACCCACCTACCTAATCAGGAACAGAACCCACCATCTCCCTAACCTACCTATTCTCAGAGTAATACGTAATAAAAGAAACTTCATAGCCACTGACTTTAATAAGGCACTAAGTTGTTGCAATTGGTTCCCCCTCAAGCACCTACCTCTCGATGAAGCAGTACAGTATTTTAACTCAACCTTCTTACTAATCCTAGACTATCATGCACCCTCTAGAACTATTAAGCCAAAAACCTACCATGCCCCATGGCTAACCAAAGAGACAAAAAGTACAATGAAAGAAAGGGACAAAATCTGGATAGCATCTCACAAAGATAAAAATACTACCCTAAGGCAAAAGTACATAGAACTACGTAATAAAGCCAAGAGGCTAACTAAACTTGACAAGTCCAACTATTATAAAAAAACTACAAGATAAATATACCCATAACCCAAAAAAATTCTGGGGCTCCATAAATAGATTACTTCACCCTGGGAAAGCATCCACCCCTACCCCTGTGTTGCCAAATAGCCAAGACAATATCCTGACACAATTTAATAAATTCTTCACAGAAACCGTACAAAATCTAGCTAATACCCCAAAAAAATGGCACTCCAACACAATCATCCATTATAACTGACAGTAATACAAAAAATAACGCCTCTAGCGTTTCCCTTCATCCAGTGTCCACTAAAATGATTTCAAACCTCCTTAAGAAGCTAAAACCAACCACACTAGCAGCCGATAAACTTCCTGCAGATTTCCTTCAAATATCAGCAGAGGCCATATCATATCCAGTGTCAATTCTCATAAATAGGTCAATTTCAGAACACAAAGTACCTACCCTCTGGAAAACATCCCACATTGTTCCTCTGCACAAAGGAGGCATCTCCTTAGAGCTGACCAACTATCGCCCTATAGCCATACTATCACCCTTATCAAAAATTTTAGAAAGAGTTGTTCACTTGCAACTAATGCAGTATCTCCAACATAACAAATTACTATCTAATTCCCAACATGGCTTTAGACCCTCCCATTGTACGACCACCACTCTTCTATCTTACACCAATATAGTCAACCACTACAGAAACAAAGGTCTTTTCATATCATCCATTTTCCTGGACTTATCAAAAGCCTTTGACATGGTTAATCACAATATGCTCCTCAAAGCTCTATCTAGTCTAAACATATGCTCCTCCAGTATACTATGGTTCAACAGCTACCTATCAGAATGCCAACAAGCAGTCCTCTGGCAAGAAAAGCTGTCCCCCCTCTTACCAGTATCCATAGAGTCCCTCAAGGATCAATCCTTGGCCCACTGTTGTTCTCTCTTTTCACATGACATCTCCTCTTCCCTGCCCACTGCCTCAGTAGTACAATATGCTGATGACACCACCATAATATGTGCTGCCCCCAGCATAATGGAACTACATACCCTTACCCAAAATAACTTTACTCTAGCTGAAACCTGGTTTTCTAACATACTACTCCTCAATCCCAAGAAAACAAAACTAATCTTATTTACCCCTGGCAGATCATCTAACTTAAACTATAGCCTCATCATAAACTCCAAAAATAATATTCAAATCACACCAACCAAGAACACAAAACTACTAGGAGTAGAGATTGATAATCACCTGAAATTTGATATCCACATAGCACAAACCATCAAAAAGGTGAACAGAAAATTAGGACTCCTCTATAGAAACAAAAAGTTCATGCCTAAACAGACCAAAGCTACTATTGCTAGAACCCACCTCCTCTCCATCCTTCTTTATGCCTCCCCTATCCTAACTAATCTTCACCTTACTGAACTTCGCAAAATGGAATCGTGTTACAACAAGATTGCCAAGTTTGCTACAGACTCCACAAATAGGCCCCATCATTGTCATTCCCTAATGCAACTCAAGTGGCTGGAGCTTCCTCAGTTTCTACGACTTAATCAAGCCACAGTAGCACATAAACTTTACTACTACCCTGAGAAAACACCTGCACTCCAGCTGCTAATTCAGCCCCACAACACCACTAGAGCCCTAAGATCAAGCAGCCAAAACCTCATTCGTGTAATTAGACATAAAAATGAGGCAGGAAAATCTCTCTTTGCCTGCACAATAGCCCAAAATTGGAACTCACTCCCAAGCCATATAACTACCACTTCTTCTAGTACCCAATTCAAACACCTCCTGAAATCCCATTACTCAAACAATTGGCTCTGCTTTTGCTACTCCCCAGGGTAAACAATAACTATGCACAGCTGCAAGGATTCTGCTACTCTCTAACATTTTCCTTACATAGCCCTGCTAATATCCCTGCTTATTCATCCAAACGCAGCATCAGTACAATAGGATAAAACATACTATCACCTGTTCACTACACTATTGCAATCTGTACCTGATATAGGTTATAATCTGTATCTGAGAAAGGTATAAACCTTATCAGAGAACTTCACATTCTCATCTTGGTCTTACTTCAACACCTATATTCTTGATGTGTGGATGTGAGCATATATATATATATATATATATATATATATATATATATATATATATGTCTCTACAAATGTTAATGTATAAATGTATTGTGAGTGAGAATATATTAAAAAAAAAGAAAAAAAAAAAGAAAATCTTGTTAATTTTCTATTTGTTACTTCTAACAGATGCATCATATGCTGTGTACATTTTCATTGTTGTACTACTTTAAATAATGTAACATCTAAATTTGTTCTTAAGACTTGCTTAGAACTGTATAAATGCTAATAGTGTAACATGGAACTTTTCTCCCTGGGCCTCAGCTAAAAATGGACCTGTGTCCAGTCGGACCCTCCCGGTTAAATGTAAAATAAAATAAATAAATAAATAAAATTTATAACATTGAGGAATAATACATGGTCATCAAGGGACAAAGATGATGTTCTGTAACAAGGTATTAGCTGATAATGAATCCTATTTACAGTGACCTGTAGTTCAGTTAGTGAGTCACTGGGGATCTGCCCAGAGTTGATGTGCTCCTTGACAAATATGAAGACTCTAGCACGGTTGCCATTTGGCCTGAAAACATGACAAGCTTAAAACCCTAGTATAGGGGAAGTGCTCCCTTCATATTTAAATTAAGTTTCAGTAACTATGCAGAAATGGTGTTTTTCAAATACAGGAGTGCCTCAAGATCGGCTAATTTATTGTTTAGACTTCTGGCATTCATGACAGACACCTTAATGCAATCAAATTTTGGGTCTGATATGTTAGTCATGTTGAACTGTCCATCAACAGGACTCTGCCTAAGAAAGGCAATTGGGCAGCAAAGGCTTTAGCAGTATGCAAAAACCTTAAAACAAGGGCTGCAGACCATCCTTGGCAAAACAAGCTGGACTGGTAAGCATCTCAGACCATGCTTACACATACTTAATACCCCCTCAAATGACACCAGCTATTAAACCAATTACTGAAGCCAATAATCTTATTTGTAACTAGGCATCATTTGCGATAAAGGAAAGATTACACTCAAGACTAGTGTCTTTCCTGCAGTTGTAACATGCCTGGAAAGTTCTGTCATGTCTCTTTGCTTATCTTTCAGGGTCCTGCGTCTCAAGTCATTCACTCTCACATGCACCACCATATCAATCACATTGTCAAGAGTTATGGTCC
Organism: Protopterus annectens; assembly: GCF_019279795.1. Lineage (NCBI taxonomy): Eukaryota > Metazoa > Chordata > Ceratodontiformes > Protopteridae > Protopterus > Protopterus annectens. The sequence goes on along the minus strand of NC_056751.1, from coordinate 578,975,162 downwards.
TTTAGGGCTCTTGTAACATCAGAGATCCCGGAATAGGAAACGCTCAGCTAGTTATTTATTTTGTATTTTTAACCAGGTAGGTACACTGGTCTGTACATCACTTTTCATTTATGACCTGGGCCAAATAAAGAAATGATGTACCTTATAGTAATCAGCAAAGATAAAAAAAATAGTGCAAGAGGAGCATCTTGAGTTAGTATTACACATTGGTGTGTATTACACAGAGATGAAATATACTGATCTGTAGAATATGCCACTAAACATAGATATTGAGGAGACAAATAGTAACACGTTAAATAATAAATATACAGAGAAAGCATATTGTTGGAGGCAGTCTGCCATAAGTAGTTTAATAGTCTTTACAAGTCTAAGCTATATTTGTTACTGGAATGGGAAAATATACCTAACTAGTATACTTAGAATAAACTGTGTAGCCAACACCCAATATCTGTAAATATCTGCTTAAATGGAGCTGCCAAACTTACTTGGAAAATAATCTTACACAAGCTGTTGTAATGTTGTTGATGTGATTTAAACATAAATTGATAATGTTTTTGCGTTTTTTTCTTTATCCCCGCTGGTTAAAATATTTGCATTAATTTTTAAATAGCAGGTGTTTTTCAGTTTTCTGAACATCAGTAGTTCCTGGCCTCTTGAATGTTTTGTGGAATGCTGTTCTATGCTATGAGGGTGACTTTTCTGTAAACTTTTCCTGTTGTTGCTAAAGGAAAAGGGGGTGTTAGTCCTTATAGCTATATACAGAAATTATATAAATTAACATATTGTTATAGAGGCACACTGTAATCGGGAATAAGGTTGAGACTAAATGATAAGAATGCCCCAAGTTTTTGGTGAAGATCTTCTATAGCATTTTATGTAGGTTGTTGAAATAATGAGATGTTTCAAAGCTAATTCCTAGTTAATTTCAGTGTCACCAGTTAAACCTTTTAGGCAGACATCTACAGAGTGACAGTATGGTTTATTTCTTTGTTTATATTTGTTAACTGTGTGCAGAGCACCGATCCACAAGGGCGTTTTGCATTTGTTAAATGAGGGTAGAGCAGTCATCCACACAGTCTGGTTAAGTGACTGCCTCAGAGTCGCACAATGCTCATGTATACAGGTAAGTGGAGGCTGAGGAAATCTAACTCTGGACTACAGGAAACAGAAACAACCTGTTAACACCTCATTGCCTTAATCCTGTACAACGCCAGACTATTATTGGAGGTTAGTTCTCTTTTTCAGTGAGTTTATTTTAAATAATCCAGTTACACACTTTTGCTGAATGAAGTTTCAAATAAAGTTTGTTAATCTTTTTTTAAATCTTGTGTAATAAAAAATATAATTTCAATGAACTGGAAAGTAGAGCTGCTGCTTTGCCCTTGAAAGTAGGAGTATGATCTATTGTTTTACCTATTTGTTGACCAAGTAAGCCCACTGGCCACAAATGTCCCTTTTCAGGGGTGTCCAGGAAGCACAATCTGGTTAAGTGGTTCATTCAGTCTCTCAATAGGCAAACAAAGGTGGAAGAATCAAACCATGTGCCCTGGCTACTGGAAACAGCTCTTTAATAGCTCAGAGCTTTAGTTCTCTGTTCTGCCAGATGTTTTACAGAAATGATCCACTATTTTCCCCTAAAGATCTTGAAAGAGAATTTCAAACTGTTTTGGAGAAAGACTTGCATAAAGAAGCAAGGCAGTTTGTCTGACACTCCTCTTAAATATGACTGGCAGTAAATGTGTTAGAGGAAGCAATTTGAGAAGAACAAATGAGTCTTTCTCTGGATTGTGATGTGTAAGGAAAGAGCATGCAATGTGCTGTTTTGGCTCAAAGCAAGAGGTCAAAACTATGCTACGTAATGCTTCTCATACTAATAATAACAATAATAATAATAATACTTATAATAAGGTCCTGGAGTTAGACTGAAACAATTTTTATTGCCAGGAAAGTGCGCATCTGATCTGTGCTATTACTCAAAACTTTCCCAATGTCATGAAATTACCGGATACTGCTGGTAGAGATGTGGTCCAGCAAACTGAAAGCTATGTTTTCAAAGTGTTGTATTCCATGTGTGATACTGTCAAGACAGCATGGTATTCCAAACATGGCTGTATCAGGACTAGTCAGTCCACAGTATGCAAGCATGAAGTTCATATTTTTGGTACAAAGGGAATTTTCATGTACTGTATTTTGAATTATACACAATTTAATAGTTAAGGAGTGCATTAAAAGACACCGCATAGCAGTGATCATTTTACTGCCTGCCAGTTAGCTTTAATAGAACACTGAAATACTTCTCTGCAAGATATTGTCTGGCAGTGGCACCTACTTTGTTACTTATAGGTCTTAGATCAAAATGTAGAATGCCTGCATCTGCTTCATTTGACTTTGCTTTCGGTTAAGATAGACAGACAGGCCCTTTCTCAGCTGCAGCTCTGTCACATGAAAGAAAAAAATTAAAACACTATGCTTGTAAGGGGAGTACATACATATAGGAGATGGCAATGTATAGAAAAGAAATGCATACAGCAGTGTCCAAATCACCTAGTTAATGAGAAACTCAGTAACAACTGGTTATAATAGAAAGGCTCTGATCACAAAGCCTTTGATCAGTAAAACACTTAACATCGTCATACAGAAACAGCAGGCTGAAACAACATGTCACTCCACTCCCCACCCACCCACTCATCCATAGAACTAAGGGCTTTAAAAGCCATGTGGCAGAATGAAGTATTAAAGTGAAGCAGAGCAAAGCATCTAACAACTTTTAAAAGTGGTTTTACCTTCTGCCCCTGTTCTTTGCTTTACAGCACTGTTGAGTGTTAGTTCCTGGGTCAAGGCCTGACCTTAACAGCTCTCCTAAGTGTTTTTATGATTGGGTCTCATGCTAGGGGCATCCTTAATTTATCTTTTTCCCCGATTTCAGAACATAATTGTAACACTGAATGTCACTGCATCCATTTTAATCAAGACAATAAACATAAACTACTACTTTGCAATGCGTCTTCACTGTCAAGTCCTGAAAATCAAATTCAGACAAAAGACCTGAAGGAGGTCAATCATGACAAAAATTGTATTATGATAAACATTTCAGGCCTCTTTACGAATGAAAAGGAGGCGATAACGTGAGAATGCTGGAAAGTTCTAACGAGAACTAAGCCAATGTTGTTTTACACAAATGTGAACAACCAAGATCATTTGTTTTCCAGACAGCTAACAGTCTGATACTAAAAAGGAACTGCAAGCATCTGTTCTAAGCAAATATATCTCAAAAATTACTTTCTGAGACTCTGCGTCATTGCTTCTGGTTCCATTGGAAGTTACAGTTTGGAAGCTCCATTATATGTAACAAAGCTTTTATAGGTGCATAGGTAGGTACTAGGCTATTGGCCCTAGGGCCTATATAAGCCCAGCCAAACGGTACCCTGGCTTTTGCCACGCAAGAAAATTATTTTCCTGTGCCCCTGTCAAGCAGAGCCACAGAAGTGATCCCTGGAGTGAATTTCCTATCTCCCATCCAATCATCAAGATTTTTCTTGAAGAGTGCTAATGAGGAGCTTTGTTTGATATAGATAGGTAGTTTGTTCCAGAGTATGGGAAGTGTCTGAGACAGGAATCTATCCCTCCATCATGTTCTGCTTATTGTGGTGACAAGGTTTAGGTCCCTAGAGCATGTAGCTCGGAGGGAATGGGATTTCTTTACGTGGAGCATGGCCAACAGCTCTGGGTTTGACATAGCTTTGTATGTTAGACAGAGATCACCTCTGAGTAGGCGATATGCGACAGAGTAAAGCTGGAGTTTTTTTGAGACGGTCTGCGTAGGGCATCTGTTTGAGGCCGGTAATCCTCTTTGTGAGGTATTTCTGTGGCCTTTCCAGTTGTTGTAGATGTCTTGTGAGGTACATACCAAAAAGGGCACTGTACTCTATAATGGGTCTAATGAGTGATGAGTAGAGGGGAACAATGACCTCTTTTTTCTAGGATGAGAAACCTTTTGTGATGAAGTGTGCCACATAGAAGGATTTCCTGACTACTGTAGCGATGTGATTACCAAAGGAGAGACTATTGTCCACCTGTGTCCCAAGGTCTCTTATCACACTTTCTGTGTTAAGTAGACTACCGCCTATGTGGTAGTTCATGGGTACAGAGTTATTACCAAAAAGGGATGGCAATGCACTTTTTGGCATTGAGCTTGAGGCCATGGCTTTGACACCAGGCATATGTCTCAGTAAGGCCGTTTTGTAGGATGTCCACATCGTTAGGAGATTTGATTATGGCTCCTAGTTTGCAGTCATCTGCGAACTTTGTTAGCCAAAGACCTTCTGTGTTAGCCTGTACTTCAGAGAAGTAGATACTAAACAGGAGAGGACCTAGGACTGAACCCTGTGGTACTCCACTTGTCACTGGTCTGAAGTTGGATTTAGAGTCTGCTACTCTCACAGTGTGGGTTCGGTCAGTGAGCCAGTTGGCAACCCATCTTGTGACATAGGGATTTATATCTAGTTTAGTGAGTTTGTCTATAATTCCAGAGTGGGGGATGGTGTTGAAAGCCTTGGCGAGATCTAGATAGGCTGTGTGTACCACCTTACCCTCATCTACAGCTTTGGTGACAGCTTCAAAGAAGTCTATCAGGTTTAGGAGACATGAGCTGCCTTTTACAAACCTGAACTGGGTAGGGTCCAGAGTTTGGAGATTACCAATGTCATTGTTTATAAGTTCCATGATGATACGCTCGATAGCCTTGCAGATCAGGCTCGTCAGGCTAATGGGGCGGTAGTTCCCTGGGTCCGTGGTGGCTCCCCCTTTGTGGCGTGGGATAACCGTTGCTGTGCATCATTGAGTGGGCACAAAGCCTGAAGTGAGGCTATGACTGAACATGGTACTTAGGTGGGGTGCCAGTTCGTTCTGTAGTTCATGTAGAACATAGCCTGGGATGTTGTCAGGTCCCATGGATGCTGTGTTCTTGGCTTTGGAGAGTGTGTTTTTCACCTGTGTAGCCGTGATTACAGGTACTTTGCATTCTTCTGGTAAAGAGATGGGCCCTTTAGGGGATGAGAGAGGGGTAAAGTTATCACTGAACCTATCTGCCAGGATGTTGGCAATATCAGTTGGTTCTGTATATTTAGTGCCATTGTGCTATAACTCAGTGCAGATCTAAGTGTTGCCATTGAGATTCTTGACATAGCTATAGAATGCTTTTTGTTTGTCTTTAGAATCAGTGGCGATTTTGTTTTCGTAACTAACTTTGGAGGATTTTATGAGGCATCTCAGCTTCTTACTGAGGCTGACCACGGAGCTCCTCCAATCATGGGATTTTACTCTTTTTTTGCAACAGTTTCTTTCTTCTGTTGTAGAGTTTGTTTATAGCAGGGGACCACCAGATTGGCTTCCTTTTTTTGGAGGATAGCATCTTGGTTCTGTTAGGGATTGCACGATCCATGCACTCGTGTAAGGGCTTATAAAGTGCAATTGTATAGGATTCAGCAGTCATATCTCTACTGTCCGTCAGCATGGGTGTCGTGAAGTTTGCCACTTCTGTCTTAAGAAGTGTGAAGTTGGCTTTGGAGAAATTTTTTACGGTGGTTTCCCTAATGAGGGGTGGGGCTGGGATGTGGATGTCTAGGGTGATTTGCTTGTGGTCGGATCTGACCAACGAGGAATTGACCTCTGGTGTGAAACACCGGTTGCCCATGTTGGTAATGACCAGGTTTAGGATATTGCTGCCCCTGGTGGGGTTGTGGATAAGTTGATCCAAGGCATCAGAATTTATGAATTCCAGAAAACATTGAGCACAAGAGTTGGTACATGAGTAGTTTTCCCAGTTAATGGTGGGGTAGTCGAAATCGCCCATTATTAGGGTGTTAGGTTGTACCCTAATATTTTCTAGTGTATCAAGAAATGAGGAGTGGGAATCCTGGGGCATGGTGGGGGATCTGTAGCAAGCTACAATTTGCATTGCGGTCTTGCCCAGAGTTAGTTGCACTTGGATAATCTCAGATGCATTATGCTGAGCAACTAGACTGGAGGTGTGGATATCCTTAATGAATATTGACACGCCTCCGCCTTTAGTGCTTCGGTCCAAGTTAGGTGGCCGAAAGGTGTGGTATGAATTATAGCCTGGTAATGCAGGGGTGCTCACTGGAGCCTTGAACCAGGTTCTCGGTCACTGCACAGATGTCGATGTTCTCCATTTTAAGGAGTGCCTCAAGTGAGTGCATTTTGAGGTTTAGACTTCTAGCATTGAGTAGCATTACCCTCAGATTTTGCTTGCTTTTACCTGTTACTGTGGCAAATTTGTCATTTGAATCTTGCCTAAAAAAGGCACTATAGGGCTGGCAAGAGCCTTAGCTAGTAACCGGAATCCCAAGGGCGACAGGTGCAGGCCATCTCTGGCAAAGCATCGTGGTTTGTCGATCATGTCATCCCAGGCATACAGATACTGGATCCCCTTAGAATGGCACCAGAAGCTTAGCCAATTGCTGAAGTCAATCATTTTGTCCTTGTACTGTAGTATCATTCTGGGTGATGGCAGGATGCTACTCAGGGCTAGAGTCATACCTGCCTGAGCTACAAGATCAGAAAGCTCCTCCATGTCTCTTTTCATGTAGTCCAGGGAGGTACATCTCAGGTCATTCACACCAACATGGACAATGACAGAGTCATATTTGTACTTGCAGTGGAGTGACCTGAGTGCATGTGTTATGTGATGGATCCAGGCAGCTGACAGTGACTTTCTCCTTGTTTAGCCTGGTGAGTGGAACATCAGTGTGCCTGCCTATAGAGTCACCTATGATTAGAGTGTTAGGTACGTTGTTATGCCTTATGGGCTGTGGTTGAGTGGCACACTGAGTTTGTGGGCTATGTGTCATTTGGGTTGTGTTGGGGGGTGGAGGTTGCTTAAGTTTCTGCTTCGGAGGTCCCTGTTGCTTTGGTAAATTTTTTTTGAGAGCCTCCACAAATGTAGGTGTGTGTTTTGTGTTTCTATGTGTGTGTTTTGGTGGTGTAGGTTTTGAGGGACTATGTGATGAGTGTGGTGTGGTGCAAATGTTTACCTTCTCCCCCCTGACTGTCTAGTCCAGTCTTAGGTGAAGACAGCTTTGCTTCCAGTTTGGTTATATAAGTGCATCTCTCACAGGTTGTAGTGTTGGGTGGTAGGAGGAGAGGGTTGTCTGTGTACATGAGGCAATTGCTGCATTGCCCCAAGATGCCCAGATTCATCAGGTAAACAGGAGAAAACATCGGGAGCTGACCCTTAGACATGCCTGGATAGGTGCTTATTTATTAAGTACTAAAAACTGCTTTCCTCTACACAAGTGAGGAAAGTTGAGTACTGTAGTAATTTGTAGCTTATTTAGTGCCGACAATGAGTTCTGAACAAGTGCTGAGCTCAAAGAAACAGATTTGAGTGCTGAAACTAGAAAACTGGCTAGTTCTAAGAAACAAAATTAAGCAAGAAGGCTTCCCTCCAACACAGAAAGGCTTGGGGGCTCAGAAGCTTACAAACAGTCCTGGATACAGCAAATCTGTATCTGGACTAGACAACTTATAGGAAAGGCAGGAAACAAGCTTAGAAATTTTTTTTTTTTGTAAAGTGGAAAGGGGAAAGGAGGAGCAGAAGCTAACTGGGTTGGCCTTCTCAAATGTTCTCCCTGCAAAAGGTAGAATGTGGTAATGACACTAGACAGGGAGGAGTGTTCCAGATCAAATTTACAGTAGGGGTGGGCAACTGCAATGCCACCAAGTATAAAAACAGGATACCAAGAGGGAGGGTGGGAAACAAAAATCAGAACAAACAAACTCAACCAGATGCTTAACAATTGTAGAAAATTCTACTTAATACCTCACACACAGTGAGTAAAATAAAAGTGCTATAAATAACACAGAAATAAGCAAAAACAGGATACTTAATGTTATATATCTCAGATTCGTTAGCTCAGAGCTCTTCCTCTGACTTCCTCCGATTAGCTCAGTGTGAAATGGCAGAAACAGTCACAAGTTAACTTCTTAAGTAACAAAGTTGAAACATGAAACAACTTTAAAAAAAGCTTGAAAGAACCAATGAGGTGCTTATTCCAAGGCATAGTCCAGGCAACCCCAGTCAGCCAATGACCACAAACAATTCACTCTCACTGAAATGCTATACTGGCTTTGGCTAAGCTATGATGACCTGGGACATGTGCTCAGACACACAGCCTCTACTAACATACAACCAGGCCCAAAATACAAGCCTGAGTATGGACAATACTACACTACCAATGCTACTTAGGTAGAAAAAACTGCAGAAATGTTTAAACAGCTAAAGGATCGAGGAGACTCTAGAGAATGATTTTAAATGCAAACAAGTTATATGATACACTCCTAGCAGGAAATCAGAACAAACCCAACCAGATGCTTAACAATTGTAGAAAATTCTACTTAATACCTCACACACAGTGAGTAAAATAAAAGTGCTATAAATAACTCAGAAATAAGCAAAAAACAGGATACTTAATGTTATATATCTCAGATTTGTTAGCTCAGAGCCCTTCCTCTGACTTCCTCCGATTAGCTCAGTGTGAAACGGCAGAAACAGTCACACGTTAACTTCTTAAGTAACAAAGTTGAAACCTGAAACAACTTTAAAAAAAAAGCTTGAAAGAACCAATGAGGTGCTTATTCCAAGGCGTAGTCCAGGCAACCCCAGTCAGCCAATGACCACAAACAATTCACTCTCACTGAAATGCTATACTGGCTATGGCTATGCTATGATGACTTGGGACATGTGTTCAGACACACAGCCTCTACTAACAAACAACCAGGCCCAAAACACAAGCCTGAGTATGGACAATGCTACACTACCAATACTACTTAGGTAGAAAAGTTTACAAAAATAAAACAATGTTATTTTGAATAGTGACAGGTGGAAATTAAATGTTTAAAAATCACTACTAAACAAGGCACAAGTTATTTTACTGAAGGAAAATGCAAGTGCAAAGTAAAAGTAAAATCTTGTTCCTTTCTTTATGTTCAGCTTGGCAATACAAACTAGTGAGCATGCACTTAATGGTTGCATTTTGTCACTTCTGCCAGTAATCTGGACAATTCTAGTCAGGCAACAGTTTTTTTTTCTCTATAGTACAACAAACAGGTTAACACTGCGGTGGTGGTGCTGCAGTAGCATTGTCGCCTCACAGTAAGACGTTTTCCTGTTCGATTCTCAGTTAGAGCGTCTTCTGTGTGGAGACATGCGTGAATGCGCGTACCTTCGTTGAAGGTTATGCGTCAGGGCTGGCAACTCGGCATGTAAAAATCTACTGCTGATCATTAGCGGACCGGAGTTCCACTGTGGCGACCCCTAACTGGGAAAAGCCAAAAGACACAACAACAACAACAAACAGGTAACAGTTCACAATACCAAACAGTTTTATATATAACACACACACACTAACACATACAGATACATATAATGGATCCAATTCAGAAGCTCATCTTTTCAAAAAGTCGAATTTCAAATTGTCAAGACCATATGGTCGACATTTTGAAAAGATGAACTTCAGAAACAGAAAGCAACAAAAATCTACGCCCCACACCCCCTGCATATTATATATACCAACTGCGAGATCGCATTACAGTAGGAAATTAGAAGTTATGTACCTACCATAACGTTCCATGTTAGTTGTCTTCTCTCGCCTTCTTTCTTGCTGGATGGGTTCGGAGCCGATCCTCGGCTCCGACTCGGCACTTGCTTTAGCTTGAGAACTCCTTTTACCAGCTCGAGGCAACCCTATATCCCATGATGCAAGGCGGAACTACCTCAGATCTCGTTTGGTAGCTAACCTACCCTGCCAAGGACTAACCTAACATATTTAGGAAAAACCAAGTTCATAATAAAGAGTCCTCTAATGAAGGCTCAGGAGGAAACAACCTGATAGGAACTCTTCAAGATCTGTCCAGGCCAGGGGGAAGGAGGGAGGGGCCAAGAAAGAAGGCGAGAAGACAACTAACATGGAACGTTATGGTAGGTACATAACTTCTAAATGTTAAGTTGTCAATCTCGCCTTCATTCTTGCTGGATGGGACCGCGTCCCTAGCACCTGTATCCCGGGTGGCTCAATGGAACAGACTCTTGAGAACTGTGGAACCAAAACTGGCCCTGTCTCTGGAGGCCAAATCTAACTTGTAATGAGAGACAAAGGTATGAGGAGTGGCCCAAGTAGCTGCTGCACAAACGGTATCAATGGGTAGTCTATCCTGAAAGGCTGCAGAAGTGGATAGACTCCTGGTTGAGTGTGCTTCGGTTTAGAAGGTAGTTGCTTGCCTCTGAGAGAGTACACATGAGAAATGGTGGAAGACAACCATCTGGATAAGGTCACTTTAGACACTGGGAGACCTTTCCTGTTTTCTGCATAGGAGACAAATAATTGGTCCGATTTCCTGAATTGTTTCGTTCTATGCAAATAGTACCTGAGCTGACGATGGACATCCAAAAAATGAAGCTTTTGTTCAGCTCTATCAGAATAGTTTGGGAAAAAAACTGGTAGATCTATGGATTGATTAATATTGGTTTGAGACACAACTTTAGGGAGAAAGGACGGGTTCGTTCTTAAGGATACCCTGTCCTTATGAAAACCAAGTAAGGAACGGATGCAGAGAGCTTGGATCTCGGAAACCCTTCTTGCTGAAGTGACAGCCAGTAAAAATATAGTTTTCCAGGTCAATAACTTCAAAGAACATGAAGCAGATGGTTCGAAGGGAGGTAATATCAAGGATGCCAACATTAAATTTAGATCCCATTGCGAAGGAGGATGCTTTATCGGCGGCTTTAGGAGAAAAACTCCTCTCAGAAAGGCCTTGCATAATCTATGAGACATAATGTTATTGTCATGCAAGCCAACATGATACTTGGAAATAGCAGCCATTTGAACTTTTACTGTAGATGAAGAAGATCCTGACTGAAAAACCTCAGCCAGGAAATCTAAAACAGAATGCACAGGAGCAGTAAAGGGATCAATATTCCTGGAATTTGCCCAAATAGAAAAACGTCGCCACTTGCTAGCATAAACGGTTCTGGTGGACGACTTTAAAGAAGCCACTAGGATGTCTCTGACTGATTCAGAGATCATCGGAAGCCTGGCTAGGGAAGGAAGTGGAGCAACCAAGCAGTGAGGTTGAGAGAATGAATGGCCCGGTGCTGTTGACCCGACTGGTGGATCAAGAGATCCGGAACTGGGTCCAGATGCCAGGGCTGCACCAGGAGGTGACGATGCAGAGACGGAAACCAAATTTGTCGAGGCCAGTAAGGGCAATGAGAATCAACTTGGCCCTCAAAACGGTGGCTTTCTGAATGACTTGTGGAATCAAGGGAAAGGGAGGAAAAGCGTACAGAAGTCCCCGGGGCCAATCCTGGGTTAGAGAGTCTCTCAGGGGTTGGCCTGGTAGAGGAAAAAGGGTGAAAAAATCGGGGCACTTGTTGTTTTGGGGTGTAGCAAAAAGGTCGCAACAAGGAGTGCCCCACTTCAGAAAAATCTGATCCACTACAGATTGTTTGAGAGACCACTCATGAGGCATTAGAATGGATCTGCTCAGCCTGTCCGCCAAGAGGTTGGACCTGCCGGGGATGTGCGTTGCTGTCAGAAACCGATGAGAGGAGATTGCCCATTGCCAAAGTCTGAGAGCTTCTCGACACAACGGATAGGACCTGGTCCCACCCTGCTTGTTGATGTACCAGACCACGGACATGTTGTCCGTTTGTACAGCAATAGTCCCCGTGGGAAGAAAGTCGTTGAGGGCTTGCAACGTTAAAAGCACCGCTCTAATCTCCAGGACATTTTTGTGCAGATGGTATTCTATGGGTTGCCACGTCCCGTGGACCATTCTGCCCTGATAATGCCCCCCCCCCACCCGATCAGAGAGGCATCCGTAGTAACTGTGGCAACCGGAGGAGGGGGAACAAAAGGTCGGCCCTGATGAAGAAGAGGGGAAGATATCCACCAATTCAGATGAGTCCTGCACGATTGTGTGACTAAGATTTCGTGCCTCATCGGAAGACTGTGAAACGACCACTGAGTGAATAACATCCACTGCAGAAGACGCATGTGGAAGCGAGCCAGAGGTAGAAGAACAATGGCCGCAGCCATAAGACCTAGAACCTTTAGTATCAGCCTGGCTTTGACTTTGCTGCTCTGCAATAAAATCCGAACTAATTTTTGGATGTCCAGAATTCTTTGATCTGTTAGTCTGGCTAACATTTTGACGGTGTTTAATTCTGCGCCTATAAAGGTGATAGATTGGCAAGGCTGCAGAGAAGATTTTTCGAAATTCACTGAAATTCCCAAACTCCTGCATAGCTGCAGAGTGTAGTCTCTGGTCTGAAGAAGCTGACACCTGGTGGTGGCGGAGAGGAGCCAGTCGTCTAAATAAGGAAACACCTGGAATCCTTGACGTCTCAGATGAGCTGTGACCACTGCCATACATTTGGTAAACACTCTGGGGGCTGAAGTGAGGCCAAAGGGCAGGGCTCTGAATTGGTAATGACTGGTCCCTAGCCGAAAGCGGAGAAACCTTCTAGAGCGCCTGTGAATCTTTATGTGATAGTACGCGTCCTGAAGGTCTATAGAGCACATCCAGTTGTCCTTGCCCAGAAAGGGCAGAATGGACTGAAGCGTGACCATCCGGAATCTTGCCTTTTTGACAAATCTGTTTAGACTGCTCAGGTCTAATATAGGACTCCAATCTCCCGTTCTTTTGGGGACCAAAAAGAATCTCGAGTAGACGCCGGACCCTACTTGGTCTGCCGGAACAGTCTGGACGGCTCTTTTTTCTAGGAGCTTTGAAACCTCCTGTTCTGCCAAATCCCTTTGACCGGGTGAGATGTCTGGAAGGGATTGTTGAGGTACGGGATACCTTTCGAAGGGGATTTTGTAACCCTCTGATATGATCGACTGTACCCACATATCTTGTGAAAGGGAATGCCAGGCTACTGAGTACAGTGAAATCCTTCCCCCGACTGCCTCCAAGGGTGGACAGTCGGGCAACACCTCAGGGGTGCTGAAAGGGCTTCTCAGGAAGAGAGTCCCTGTTGCCCTGGTTCTGAGGACCCCCCCTGCCCCTAGGGCGGCGTCTATTATTGTTACCCCCTCTGCCTCTGGGGGTAAACTGACCACGTGTGTCCGGTGTAGCTCCTTGGGCTTTGCGGAACCACATCTTCCCTCCCTTCTGACCCTTGGGATATGGTCTAGAAGGGGTGGAAAAATGGACTCCAACGGCAGAAAGAGTTTTACCGTCCTGCTCACACCTGGTCAAGGTATCCTTCACCTGAGGTCCGAACAAAGCCGAACCATCAAAGGGGGTATTGGTGAAGGACGCCTTAAAGGGGTCCGCAAAATTACAAAGCCGCATCCAGGCTTGACGTCTAAGAGCCACTCCTGTGCCTGCAGCCCTGCTCGCTCCATCGGCCGCATAGGATATGAGCCGCATGGAGGAGTTGGATAAAGAATTCAGGATTGCTAGCTGTGAGGCAATCTTTTCTTGAGCCCCAGCAGCAGAAGGATCCTGGACCACTTCACCTAGTTCCTTGAGAATATCTCTTTGAAGCCTGGTGAAGTGACAAAGGTAGTTCAGCTTAACGATAGCAAAGGTCGCTGAAGAAAACAT
>NC_056751.1:578916442-578961030 GCF_019279795.1 Protopterus annectens | reverse complement strand
TCATTTTATTATTTTCACTTCCTCACTTTACTTCTGGACTTGTAGTTATCTCTTTATCACCAGAAGCAGCCAAAAATTTTCTTCCATTTAAGAGAGCACTCACCTTTGACAATGTGCACTGACTCCCATTACCGCTTGTCTTTACCACTGGATATACAAACTTCAGCATTCTCATTCTTTCATCATCACCATTAAAGTGGGCAAAGTTTTCTTTTCAGTTTATTAAACCAGTCTGCTTTAACACATTTTTGATCTCCCATTTTCTGCCCCCAGGTTAACATACTGTAGTCATTTATCAAATAGTCTGTGGGCATGTAGCCTGCAGGCTTTCACTCTGTATCAATAGATCAAGTCACATTCAGATGATCACTGGTTCTGATACTCAGGCAGCACCAAGAGCCCAATGGGCAAACCCTGCATGCTGTACAAATATAAGTATTGCTCCAGACTGTTGCATGTTATCTCAAACAAATGTTGCAGACATAGAACAACTATATTGTACTAACTAGGTTATTTTAATGCAATGGAGTTGCAAAACGCTGTTTAATCTGAAGAAATTAATTAGCATGGATACAGATGTATTACTGACTGAATTATTTTAAATGTTGATATATTTTACTGCATTTAGTTGACTAAAAGTTTTGATTTGTATCTGAAACATTAACTTTCCTTGCCTGACTTTGAGACTGCTGTTTATATGAGCAAGGGACACTGACCAAAAAAATAATTGCTAGTTATCTGTACAAGAAATTCAAAATGTGTAAGTAACAATGACCAGATTGATAGCCATCTTTGCATTAAAGGTGATGTTCATCATATTGATCACTGCTGCAGTAGTTTTAACTTTTGGGGGATATATCATGTCAAGGATATAACTGACTGTTTCCAAATCTTTAGGGCAAACTGTCAGGCAGCTTGGGTGGGACAGATTAGAAGACAAGTTTTGGCTCCAAGCCCTTCATAGCTTTATTACTGCTGAAGGGTACAGTCCTCTGAAGCTTTCCAAAATCGATAGATGCTTATGTTGTTCCTTTGTTGGGCAGATAAGCTCCCTTCCATCTAATAATATTGCTTATTAGTTTTACTTTCCTCTTCAGGAAAGCTATTTTAAATCTAGGAGTTAGCTCTTAATGGACTGTAATTAGACCGCACTGTACTTTTAAACAGACGTGCTCTTTCTTCTGTCAATTTAAATGTTGTTTAAAGTAACTGAAAAACATTTTTTTTCTCTCAAGAAATTGTGTTTATTTTACTTTGCAGGGCTGGTATAGTGCATAAAAGTGTGCTTTACTGTGTTTTTCTGTGGAAAAAGTGACTTTTAAGACTATTTTTACCAGAATTTGCTGCTTGTTTTCTCTCGGAAAGAAGCACCATTTATGCCTTGACTGTGGAACAAACTGTCAGGCCCATGGTCAGTGCTTCTTCCAGCCAGAAAAAGAAAAAGTTAAGCAAACAGCCTTTCTCAGCACAGCAGGTTAGCAATTTGCCTTAGCAACAAGTGGGTGACTCTGCTATGGCCATTTTTTCTACCTCAAACGGTTCATCTTTTGCCTTAAAGCCCTCTGTGGTAACCCCTACAGCCACCATGAACCAAGAGAAACACATCCTCTGCACCTATTGAGGTCCCCTCAGTAGGCAAGGGAGAGTCAGTCTTTTTTTTGTGTATCTTTATTGAATTATCACATAAGACCTAGGTAAACATACACTTATGTAAAAGAAAAGAAACCATATTAACATGTTCCTAGTTACAAACGGGTCTATACATATGGTGAATCGCTGGTAACGCTCATAATATCGAACGTACCAGACCTCGAGCTTCCTATTGTAATAGGCTGCGTCCCCCCCCCCACTAAATATATATATTCCAGCTCTGAGATCGCACTACAGTGAGGAAAGGGCAAATATCCCATTCTTCACTGTACCGCGATCTCAGAAAAAGCACTTTGAGGTCCGGTACATTCCATATTATGAGCATTCGCAATTTGTGCGATTCACTCATATGATATAGACCCGTTACAAACATTATACATCACCTATGGTTTTTTTTTTTCTTTTTTTTTGTATAACTATCATAAATCAAGTTTGCATAAATTGCTCAGTTCCTGCCTTCCCTTAAATCTCACTCATCCTCAAAAAAATTATTCTGCATGTGTTGTTCCCATGATTTCCATATTTTTTCTATTTAATTTGATCCTACCATTTTCTAAAGATCCCACTTCCAGTTCTCTTATATCGGTTATGATAGTCAGTACTTCAAATAGAGTTGGTTTAGATTTTGCTTTCCATTTTCTAGTAATTATTTTTTTGGCACCCCAGAGTTAAACTTAGCAAGGCTTTACTATGTCTAGACAATTCAGATCTTGTATCCCATCTCAAAAAAAATAATCCCCGGGATTCATGAAGCTTGCGCCAGGCGCAGGCATAGTGTAGGCGGAATAATGCCAAATATGGCTGTCGAGCGATTCAGGTACGATCCAATTCCACGTGCACTACCGGTGTATGCCTGAACTGCACAGCCCTTGGCATAGGTATGTTAATCACCCCATGCGTAGTGTCGCACCATACAAATGAAGGCATATAGCGATTCATGAAGTGGTGCAGGCATAGCGTAAGCCCACGGAAATGTAAACCAAAAAACACAGTTTACATTTTACCAAACAGAACATCGGAGTTATGGAAGCGGACCAGATTCATGTATTACAAAGTTAACATATGCCAATGATTAAATACACAGCCAGTGGTAGGCATGGTACACCACAACCAAGGTGCAAGGGTTGCTAAGGGCCTGCGACAGTGTTCAGTGCTGTAACTATGAATTAGTAGTCAATGCCATGCAAATGAGGCAGGTAATACTGAATCGCGAACGTCCCGCCGGATGAAGGATGTACCATACAGCGCTCCGCTATAACACCGAGGAGTGGCTCAGAGGAGATACATGACATCAGCAGAGGGGTGTGCCACCATAGCAGTAAGCACATTGGAGCAATGCACATCTGGCCTGGCCATTGCTAAGCAAAGCCTCAGGACAGGGGTGGGGAGGAAGGTATAGAATCGTTTAGCTGAGAGCACATATGGTGCCCGAAAGCGCATGTGTACAGGGATGAAAACGTGCACAAAATCTGGTAAGCAGATGCACGTGCCGTGAACAATAGCACAAACAGGAAGGACAGGGGAAGAAAAGAAGAAAATGCTGAAGTAGGGTAACTGGAGTACTACTGAGCAATTAACACCAATCAACTCACGGCGGCTAATCGATGGCAGCTGACAAGTCTGCTCGCAGAAACCTGAAAAACACAATAGGAGAGGCATTGGATTGCAAAGAAAGGAGGGGAGGCATTGGATTGCAAAGACAGGAGATCTGTCATAGCAGAGCAAAGCAAACCGACAGTAGACCGGCAATAGAACACATTACGCAAGATAAGCCAGGTCTAGGAAAGTACAAATGAAAGCAGGCTGCTAGATGCATGCCAGAAAATGGTAGGTGGAACGTGCAGAAATGTAAAGGGAAGGTCAAGAGGTAATCCACGGCAGCCAAATGTAATTCAACACCAAAGGCACCACAATAGTAGTTCCAGTAGTAAAACACATAAGGTACCCTGTAGCTATGATCATACATACACACCCTATGACATCATTGGTGTTCACAGCACAATAGTATAAAGCGTGAAAGCACCCTACACACACCTGTGTAATCCCAAACACTGCACCATAGGTGTAAACACACGGGGAATGTTTAAAATGTACATGTTGGGAGCTGCCATAGCTGTGATTCATCAGCATGTGTTAGAGACTGATGGTGTTGTGGAGGATGATGCCAACAACCACCGCAGGCCCCGGAGGAGGAGAAGAGTGTTCAGACCAAGGCTAATCTATCAGGGGATACATGATCTGGAGATAGTAGAGCATTACAGGGTGGACAGGGACATCTTACAGCAAATAGTGGAGCTGTGCCGGCCATGCCTGAGAACCAGAAAGAACAGAGGGGAACCCATCCCAGTGGACACGAAGGTATGTGTAAGCTTGTGAATACTAGCCACAGGTACCTTTCAAAGGCCAACTGGAGATATAATGGGGATCTCACAGGCATCAGCATCAAGGGTACTACATCAGTTCCTGGATGCCATGTTACCACATGCCAATAAGCATATATACTTCCCCCGAACTCAGTAGGAGTTGGCCAGTAATATGCATCACTTCCACCATGTGGCACACTACCTGGAGGTACTGGGTGCGATAGACTGCACGCACATACATATCAAGTCACCACCCAGTGAGCATGGTAGGTGCTACATAAATTGCAAGGGATTCCACTCCATCAACTGCCAGGTCATGTGCAATGCCCATGGCATTATCATTGATGTGTGTGCTGGCAGCCCTGGAAGCTACCATGACTCCCATATCTGGCATGCCTCACAGCTGTATCAGGTATTTGTCAGGGGGGACATCCCACATGGCCACCTTGTGGGGGATGCTGGCTATGCACTGAAGCCGTGGATGATGACTCCCATCAGAAATGCACACACACCCATGCAGGAACACCATAATGGGGCACACGCACAAACCAGAATCATTATAGAGCGTGTGTTCGGGATGCTGAAATCATGGTTCCAGTGCTTGGACACATCTGGTGGAGCCTTGCAGTACTCTCCAGGCACGTGTGCCCACATCTTCATAGTATATGCCATGCTACATAATATGATCCTGCGAAAACAGCTGCAGCAGGGACAAAATGGTGAAGGCCCTCATATCTCACCCCAATTGCCAAGGCCATCACAGGCACAGAGGGATTCAGACCACGAACACACTGTGCCAGCCCCAGTAGGCAGATGGAGGTGTGCCCGATATGCCTACCCCTTGGCAAAGAGGGAATGTATAGCACATACTCTGACAGTGTAGGACCCTACGGACTGACACACCTCTCCACCTGCACACACAGTAAAATGGATGGCACACAAACACGACCACCTGTAAATTGTAATGTATAGGTGGCCCACTGTGTGAATCCTACATAGGCAGCCCTCAAACATTGTACACACAACAGCTATTGGAACACGGAATGTCAGCACCTGAACAGTACATACGCCTATCAGCATATGTTGGTGCTGTGTGCATAGGTTCCCTGGTACATCGGTAGGTACACGCCCGATTGTCAGAGGCCATACACCAAACGGGGAAAACAGTGTCCACTGTCGCCACAACATCGAGTAACCAACTGTCGCTCAGTGGAGCAGAGGCAATCGCGGGAGCACATGTGTGTAAGCACTGTTCTGCACACACTCAGCACGGATTCCCTGCTGCGTTAATGAGGGGCTCCACATAATGTTATCATGGATGTTGTGTCAAGGCATGGGGTGTACCCATGACAGGTATTCGTCACCCCAGCATGCTCCACCTATGGTCATTTGAAGGTGTAGCACAGTATCGTGTGTGGCTCACTGTGATATACATACCCAATGCCGGAGCACATCCAGTAAACATCACATGGACATACCATTAACTGGACTCATCAATATGTAAACTAACTGAGTTACCCATGTGAGTGCAGTATGGAGTAACAGCTGTAGTATACTCCACATACAAAACGACATAACACGTGTACAAATCCCAGATGTCCAAGTGTTAAATGCAGTGACCATCGTGCATGTTCCCGGTCCCACGTCCTGCAAGGGATGTAACGTAATCACGAAGGCACGAGTAATGCATGTCAGATGCAGGTCATCAGATCATGTTTAGCACACGTTAGCGGGAATATGCATTGCCCACTGCTGGTCAGCGATGTTTAAATATGACTATATGGATATGTGCAAAACAGGGCTAAGCTTCTCCGAATATCGCACAGATCACGGTCAGTGATGTCCAGAACAGACAAACCAGCATTATTCACCCCTGTACTAATAGCGCCTGCTCTGCAGGGTAAAACGACCACTGCCAGGAGTAGAACACGCAATCATGTATACAATCACCTAACACTGTTGCTAGCCATGATGTACCTATGGTAGGGTTGCCACCTCTTCAAATGACCAATGTGGGACATACGTCAGTTGTCTGCAGGCCGACACATACACCCGGCCAGTAAGAAAATCAGAACTTCACTGTTTTGCCTAGATAAAAGCTTATTCTTGTAATGTTTACTTACTTATTCTGTTTCTATAACATATAGGTGGTTCAGATACAGAATAAAAGTTTTATGCAACTATTACATAAACTATAGGAAATAAGTATGTCCTAAAATCTCAGGGCATTTGCCATGTTTACAAATATTTTGCAGGACACAACTGCCCAAAGAGGGACTGTCCCTCGCAAAGTGGGACAGCTGGTAACCCTAACCTATGGCAGGTGTGTAATGTGACAGGTACAGACACAAATGTGCGGAGTACAGGAAACAGTATACACCAAGTACACAATGAAATGTGTAGCTTGCCTGTCACTTTCCCCGTCAGATATATATATATATATATATATATATATATATATATATATATATATATATATATATATATATATATATATATATATATATATATACATATACATATATATATATAATACAGATAGAAAGGGCGATACAGTGATATATGTTGATATATACGGATTCACTGATATCTGCAAATATATAGATAGGTCAACGACATTCATAACCCCTTGGAGGTACAAATAAATAGGATATTGCCAACTATGGAATGTGTAACATACTGACACGTGTAACCACGAGGCTGAGAGACCGATATAACACAGTACCGGAAGAGTAGAACCACGAGTACTACTATGATGATATGAAGGGATATTTAGTTACCACTGTCGGTGTTGCGGTCCAAGTAGGTACTGTGTTCAACTGTGTTTGTGAGTGCCGTAGTCTGTGTATGTGTGTGTTGAGGATGCCGTGCACATTTCCGTGTGACTGTAATGTGTGTGTGTGTGTCCGCATCGTGTGTCTGTTAGTGCCAAAGCGGAGGTAGATCATTACGGTAGGTGTGGGTATAGCTAGCCATAGGCATACGTTTACTACCTGTCCCACATTAGGAGGGACAGCCCCTCCCTAGGCAGGTGTGTCCTGACATAAAACATTACAAAGGGCAAATGTTCGAGATTGTAGGACATTATTATGCAATAGTTGCATGAAATAGTTATGCCTGTATGTAAGAAACGTAAATGTTACATGCAATATGATAAGTAGCCAAAGTCCCACAACAATAGGTATGTATTGAGGATAAAAGTATGTGCTATCCTGTGTACTGACCATGGCTATGTGTCGGCCCGTAAATGCCGCTGTGTGTCCCGCAAGTGTCCAACAATGGCCATATGAAAAGGTGGCAACCCATGGCAAAGAGGTTCTGTCACCAACACAACTGCAATGACTGCAAATATCTGGGACAGAAATACACAGGAGAGCTGTCATTTAGAAATATCCCTTTACATATCGCTGCAATTCCGGAGGTACGGAAGTATCAACCTTACATGCATACTATATAGAAACCAATTAACAATGGCCCAATGTAAAATCCCATAACTCTACTAACTGATAGCTCTTTAATTAGGGAAGGGGCCCACACACATATATATCTGTAATATGTAGAAATGCAAGCCCCACAAACCTGTATATGCTACGTACACCCACCAACATCCCCCACACTAAAAACTATAGCAATACAGACTGTAATTACAGCACAAACATCCAGTCAGTCAATTACATCTGCAGAACCATCAACATACCTTGTGAAAGACAATTAAAGGCGCCATGCATAATTGTAGCCATTGTATAATGGAACAAACGGCGATGTTACAGGTTTTGTTTGCAATAGTCTGTTATCAGATGGTTGGGATGACAGGTACACCCACATGTTAAACCACATACTCTAGCCATCACACACAATCCACGGGGGACATGAATCCAAAGTATACTTGTCTCTATACATACAGTTGCAATTACACACAACAAAACACAATACAGGCCGTCTCCCCGAAGGTAGGGCAAATGGGCAATGCCCAAGTGGAGAATTAAATTATACCCCACTGTTGCAGTGTAATTGGCGAATGGAGTAGCTGCACAGCTGATGTTCAAGTAATTAGTCACTCAGAAACACCAATTGGCAGCAGAAAACCACATGTTACAGGTATCGATGTATATAAGGAAGACTTGCCAGACATTGAAACCGTATGCTCATACCATATAACTGTTTAAACAGTGTACGAGAGATAGAGACAAAAGTCCGGAACGATAACAAGGTATGTAGAACACTCGGTATGTAAGTGTATGTATAGCATGTTTTGTATTAATTATTTAGTGTATGTATAGCATGGTTTGCATTAATTAAAAGTGTCCGCAATGCATAAAGTGGGAAAAGGTATTTATGTAGTGATGTCTTGCTGAGCATACTAACGCTTGAAGAAACTGTGCGTCCAGCAGTGGATCACAAGGTAAACATCACAGACACCACAAGGGATGCTACATGAGGGCATTAAACAGAACAATTCCATACAACCCGCCGTCAGTGGTAGGGTATATCCAACAAGTACGTGCCATAGCAGGGGATAGTATATGTTGATATAATGTCACAGTAGGCATGTGTATGGGCATATAACGGCAATGACATGTCTAAGGTGGTCACGCTGTGCAGGCATGCTTTGCATTATGGGATACTATGTAAAATATGTGTAATGTATAGTATTGTAGGTAGATGTGTCAGATATTCTACACAGCATAACAGGCATATCATGCATACCAAATGTATCGTCTATTGGCATGTACAATAACAGGATACATATGGCTTGCAGTCACGGGACATTGTAATAGCATGATAGCTAATCTAAATGGAAGGGCTACCAAGTAACCATGCACAAAGGACATGTAATAGCTTCATAGGTTCATAGTGGGGTAGTATGCAGTCTGGCAAGTCTATGTGTAAGCGTAACTACAGTGTTCACACCAATGGCACCTCTCTAGGGTAGTGTCCTGTGAACAGCAGAGCCATGTGTTACCTGCATCTCTGCACAGTACAGCCACTGCAGTGATCCCTGGTGTACATGTATCTCCCATCCAGCAAGTGAGGTATCACATGAACAGTGCTACTGAGTGTCCCTGCGTGATGTACATAGGAATCATGCTCCAAAGCATGGTGAGTGTCTGGTTTGGGAATGTAACCCTCAAGCACATCCCACTCATCATTGCATGTGTGCACATATCCATGAGCATGTTGCTCACAGTGGCTTTTGCTTATGTCGCATATGTGGAGTATACCATTAATAGTGTTATGGACATGGGCCCTGTCTTTTCAGCAGAGGTCACCCCTGAGTATGTAGTATGCAAATGTGTACAGATGTGGTGTCCGTAGTTCAGCCACATACTTTAATTGCCGGAGCTCAATAAACATCATGGCGTGTTAATGTTGTGGTATGTAAAGCTGTAGCTGTTGTGTAAGGTACACCCTAAATGGGGTGTTGTACCCGTGAATGTGTGTAGAAGTCTGGAGTTCAGAGGTACAATGGGTGCCCTATGTACCAGCTACACACCCAGTACAGATAAGTGTGGCCACATAGAAGGATAACCAAGCCACAGTGGCAATATGGTAATCACAGGAGTGGGTGCGACATACGTGTGTACTGCGAACACGTTCAATGGGATATGTATGTAGGGGATAGTCAGTGGGTGAATGGTGTAATGCAAAGGTGATGTTCATGCACCTTGTGTCATGCAGCTTGAGGCCATGATATTCATATCAGGTATCAGTCACAGTGACACCCGTATGTATGGAGTCAGTATCAGCTGGTGGATCAATCATGGCGCTTTGTACGCAGGGTTTGTAAAGCTAGGCAGGGAAAGTCCCTCTGTGCTAGCCTGTACCTCAGGGAAGCATATACTGAACATGAGGGGCCCTATGACTGAGGACTGTGGTATGCCAAGTGTAACTGAAATGCAGTAGGTACTATGGTATGCTACTTTCATTGTTTGTGTCCTGTCCATGAGCCATGTCGCATAAAATCCTGAGACATAGGGTATGATGTGCAGGTGGATGTGCATGTTGTCAATACCAGAATGGAGAACGGTGCTGAAAGGCAATGAGAGGACAATGTAGGCTGTGTGGACCCCCATACCATCATCAACTACCCTGGTAACTGTATGAAAGGAGTCCACCAGGTGTAGGAGCTATGCTATGGCCCTAACAAGTCTAACCCGGGTGGCATCAAAGGACCGGAGCCTAACAATGTCTGTGAATGATGTCCATGATGATGTGCCCCATAGCCATGCAGAACAGTCTAGTCAGGTGTGTAGGACAATAGTCCCACTTGTGCATTGTGGCACCACCTGTGTGGAGTGTGATAACTGTTGCTGTGTTCCATTCAGGGGCCACAATATCTGATACAAGGCTATTACTGAATATGGTGGCCTAGTGGGGAGACATGTCGTTCAGAGGTTTGTGGACATCACAGCCTGGGATTTTGGAAGGTGACATGGGGCCAGTGTCCCTGGACATATAGAGTGCAGATTAGTACTGTGTAGGTGTGACCGCAGGGGCACCGCAATATTCCTGCATGGATTGTGACCCTGTAGTGAGTGAGAGGGTGTAATGTTAGCATTGAATCCATCTGCCAGCATGTTGCCAACATCACCTGGTTCTGTAATGTTCCTGAGTGACTGTTGTATGTGAGAGCAGATGTGGGTATTGCCATTGACTACTGACATACCACCATAATGCCTTGTGGTACACCCCGGAATGTCACAGTAATGTTTACGTAGCTAATCTTGGAGTATGTGATGAGGGATCCCGTGGCCCTACCGAGGCTGACCAGTGAGCTACCCCACCCATGGAATTGTACACCACTGTGCAACAGCCTCCACCTGTTGTTGTAAATTATGCCCATGGAACTTGACCACCAGAGTGGCGTCTGTTATCTGGTGGGTACCATCATGGCTCTGTGTGGAATAGCATGATCCATGCAGTTGTGTATGTGCTAATGAAGTGCACTGGGGTATGTTTCAATGTTTGTATGTGCATTGTCCATCTGCACGGGTGTCATGATGTTAACTACCGCTGTCATAAGATGTCTGTATTAGGTGTTGTAGTACTCATGTACTGTGTATGCCGTGAAGGGTGTGGTGCCAGGATGTGGCTAACAAGGGTGATCAGCATACTTTTGGACTCCACCAATGAGGGTATAATCCCAGGTGTGGAACACCAGTCACATGTTGGTAGTGTTCATGTCAAGGATAATGTTGGTCTTGGAGGTGGTGTGTATAGGTTGATCCAGCCGAGTGGAGGTTATGACTCATAGATGTGTCGGTACATGAGTGGCTATCCCAGTTAAGTGTGGGGTACTGTCAGTCTCACATCAGTAGTAGCTGTCAGAGCCCTACTGTCCAGTACACCAACAATGAGGTCTGGTAACCGTGGGGTATGTTGTTGAATCCATAGCTTGTTACAATGTGTATAGCAGTTCCGGACACAATTAGTTGCACGTGGAACACCTCTGATGCATTGTGCTAAGTAACTAGGCAGGATGTATGTACAACATAGTGGAATATGGGAACACCTCAACCGTGGGTGTGCCGGCCCAGGTACATGCCTGAAAGGTATGGTCTGTCCATAACCTGTCATTGCAAGTGTGCTCTGCAGAGCCTAGAGGCAGGTCACAGTCACTGCAGAGATATTGAAGTGGTGCATTTTAAGGTGTGCCTTGCCTGTGTGCATCACAGAGGAAGATGTCAAGCATTGTGTCACATGACCCCATGTCTTGCATGCCAGTTCCCATTCTGCCGGTGACTGTTATTTCAAACTGTGCAAAACAGGCAGTATAGATGCAGCAAGAGCCTTACATGTGATCTGTACTCCCGGGGCTGACAGATGCAGGTCATCTGTGCCAAAGCATTGTGTTATTTAACCAGGTCAGTCAAAGCAGACAGATACCAGATGCCTGTGGAATGACAGCAGAAGCATAGGCAACTGTTGAAGTGACACAGTCAGTCGTACAGTGGTATCAGGTCCGGATGAATGCATAATGCTCCCCAGGGCTTGGCCCACATCTTCATGGCTACAAGACTGGTGAGCTATTGCATGTCCCTGCACACGTAGTCTGTGAAGTGGCATTTCAGGGTAGTCACACTAACATGGAGAATGACAGTCACATCATACCTGGTGAGGTGTGGCATGGGTGCATAGGTTATGTTGCAGAACCAGTTACCCGACAGCAAGATGTAAGCAACTATTGCCTTGTGTAGCCTGCTGAGTGGAACAGCAGTGTGACTGCCTACAGAGTCACCTATGACTGGTGTGTTGTGTATGTTATAACACACTATTGGCTGTATGTGATGGGCAAACATGAGTCTGTGGGCTATAAGTTGGTGATGTTGTGTTCAGTGATGGGGGCTGTCTTTGGTGCCTACACAGAGTATGGAGAGGTACTGCACAAGTTGTCCTTGTATGTGTGGTCTGTGGTGGAGATCATGTGAGACTATGTGATGAGTGGGGTGTGTTGCGAATGTTACATATCCCCACATGACTGTCAGGTGCAGTCAGGGTTGGTGACAGCATTACCCCCAGCAGGGCTGCATATGTGCATCCCCCACAGGCTGTAGTGTCATATGTTGGGAGGTGAGCATTGAATGTGTACATGAGACAATTGCTCTATTGTCACATGTAAAACATATACATCATATAGACAGGCAATAGCACTGGTACATGACAGTTGGACATGCCTGTATATACAACCATGTCTCACAGGATATGTGAGTTATGTGTGTACAACAGCTGTTGTACTGTAAGCAAGCTGGAAATGTGAGGACAGACAGTGTACCTGTGGGAAATGGTGTGGAATGGGTGCTATATTAATCAGTAGCTCATGACATGCTCACAAATTCTGAACAAGTGCTGAGCATGAACATAAAATACAGATAGGGTGTTGGATAATATCAAGCCACAAGTGGTGACGACAGTCATAATGGGTGGCACCGCACTATCACCCTGCTGAGTATGGTCTGCATGTTCATGAACTATTATCAGTGTAGATGTTAGCAGTACAGATGTACAAGACAGTACGTATGTTTGATTACAAATACATTTGTATGTCACAGGAGTCTTCTACCAGTGGTCTGTTGACAGATTCACAACTACAAAAGGTGCCAGAGTGACATGTGCATATCACACCAGTGCCAGCTACAGTAAAACAGGGTTAATGTGTTGTACTTCACCCTCATTGTAGCCCATACCACACAGACAAATGTCAGGCATCTGTGTTTGTAAGGATGTGACTAGCCATGACCTATGAGCAATAGCTGTGTCAGTGTTGTGAACAACATACACAGTGGGCTGTGTGGGTGAGGTGTGTGACATATGTGCACATTCTGATGGATGATATCAGCATTGTCACCGCTAGGTGAACATCCCTGTACCCAATAACTACCACCTAGGCTGTGGTCAACATTATGGACACTGTGTAAGGGATAGTGCTGTGCAGTACACCTTTCTGACTTGGTGACGTCTACAGGTCCCTTAGGTAGTCATACGAGGTACCCATGTTATGACAGGGTGCCATCCATGAGCACAGAGATCATTGGACAGGCATACACAGCACTTGGGTGACCAATATTGGATCACATATCACCTTTAAGGGGTAATGGCCATGCGTGGATGGGCGATACCAGCCTTCAAAATCCTCACCTCCACTATGCAGCATGCTGTCTACCTTGCATAAAGACATGTGCTACACTATGATGATAGACATACTACATGTCCATATGCTGATCTGAAAGACATACATCATGGAAAGCCACCATCCTAATACTAGGATCGCCACATGCTGGACAGATCCCTGTGCCATACATGTGACATACTCCCGCCATACCAAGCAACCCTGTCCATCAAAGCTGCACATGTCATCCCTGTCATACATGGTGTGATGGCCGCATGGTAGATGTAGTATCAACTGTCTGGATCAGTTATGTTTCACTGATGCACCTAGCGGTGGCATAATGGCTGTTGGATAAAGCTAGGAAACCTTGCCCGTACATGCAATAGTTGATAACCATCCCTGCGAATGACGTTCAACTAGCCATTGTCCCATGTCTATCACATGTGCAACACAGGCGATCTGTGGCAGGATGTTGAACAGCTGTACAGTGCTGTTGAGATGGATAAGGCGAAAAACATGCATGTACAGGTTTCCATGCGTATGTGTGCATTGTCACTGCTTAAGTCCATTAAGGCTGTGTCTGTATTGATATGTGACATATACACAGCATCAAGGTCAACAGCATTACCCTGGACACATCCAGGCATGTGCAGATAGGTAAGAACACCAGTGAAGGCAAACAGACATGCCCACATCAAGACAGCATTCACATGGAGTATGAACACTGTAATGAGGTGACACACATATATGGTGATGATATCCAATGCATAACGGGTGTTACATGTGTGTGACACAAACATGTCAGTCTTGTCAGTGTCATGATGATTTGCAAAGATAACTGTGCAGATGTACTAGATGTCATAGAAATGTATGTGCAGCAGTATCTCTGTACATCTCTGAAACTGTGACCTGTCACCATCATTATGTCTTACAGATAATGCCATGTACACGCCTTCCAGCGTACAGCCACCAGGAGGATGACGTCCTCATTCCGTACCTCCATGAGAACTATGAGGTGTTGTTCAGCCAAATGCCACAGCATGCCCAGCAGTGGGACGACCTGTGGCAGGATCTTTGCAGAAGGGTGAACGATGTGGGTGGCCATAACCGCACCTACCAGTAGGTGCGCAGACACTGCATGGACTTGATACGACACACAAAACAGCATGCCACTGCAATCGCCAGGGAGCAAGGTGGAACAGGTGGTGGGCCACCAACCCAGCCCCCACTCACACACACACACTGAGGAGCTACTGGCCAGTCTGGGGACACCCTCAGAACAGCATCCACAAACACTAGCTGCCATCGTGAAGGTGGGTGTCTCCCAACCAATGAGCCTGGAGTTTCCTGGTAAGTCAGTACTGCACATATGGCTACTATATCCCATTTACGTGTATGTGTCACTGTACATTATGTAATGTAACAACATATGCATGGTATGTGGACACACATGCCGCATACTACAGTATGCTACCCTGTGTATGCACACATGTGCATACTATATGCTGTTGTACAGGCGAATGTGTTAATACGCACAGTGCACCCTGTTGCTGTCATACAGTCATGTATAATGTTCATACTGCTGTGTCACCCCTATAAAGGTACTTCTGGCATGCTGCACAGACATGAGTCCATTGCAGGTGAGACTGTCATCAGTATCAGGCATGTTATAGCATAGATCTAGTCATCATGTGGCCAGTTAACACTTGTACACTTGATGTTCATTCCATTCACGATATACAGGTTGCGTCACCTACCATTCACACAGGCCACCCATGTGCAATATTATACAAAGGAAATGATACACTGACATTAAACCAGAGTATTTGTCATTGCTACATGTGTTGTCAGCTGTGCATACAACAGTGGAGGTGTTCTACAATGGAGGCATATGTACTATGCATTGGAACAACATGTATGGTACGCAAACAGTACCACAAAGTGAGCTGTGATATGGGCAGCCCACAGGAGTCACCATTGTGTTATATGCTCTTGCATTGGGTGCACACATTGTGATGTGCCATCTAACATGTCCCAGACAAGTAGTGTATTGGCTACAATAATGTCACACTATCCCCTAACCCATACCCCACATACAACCTGTTGTCTGCATAGCCCTGCGGATGGTGACATATCTGACATCTATGGGTGTATGTCATATGGGATAATACAGACCAGTGGTGGCTGGTGACTTCAGATCAAAGGGTTGCTGCTGGAGATAGCCGAATGGGTGGGGTCGATGGGAAGGGGGTGCGGACAAGTAGAAAGGGAAGGAGCTATGCTCAAAACTACAAAAACTAAACTTTAATTAAATATGCTGCCCTGGGTGCCAAACCCTCATTATGAGAGTCCAATCAAGACAAATGAAGTATAAAAGAATAAAAATATTTCAATGCATTGGCAGCTTGACAGCTTACTTAATATCTAGATGGAAACAAAAAGGTTGAGAGGCATGAAAATAAATTACTTTTTAAATACATTACTGGAATGCCAGTCAAAATCAAGTATAAGAAAAACAAGCAGCACTCAACTCAAACCGCTTCTTATTGCACTGCAGTTCTAATTATAATTTATATTCAGCTTTATTAAAGTACCAAGTAACATGTTGAAAGTAGCAATCTCTGTGATGCCCCCACTTGTAAAAATGTTTCTTATCCAAAAAAGACCTGCTGCCTGACAACTATCTACTTGTTTCATGGGGAAAACATGATCAAAGTAAAAAATGAAAAGCAAACAAGCTCAAGATACATTGCTTAAAGGATTACTGTACAGGTTATGGACCACACATGAATGGCATTCTGTTTAGTTTACGGGTAAAGCTCTCAGAGATCACGGGAAGTCTCCAACAAGTGTAATGAGCTTCTTAAAATAATGTAATCCTGTCCTTTATTACAAATACTGTCATATGCATTTCAATACCCAACGCTTATACATTATCTAGTTAAGTATTCTCTGCATGGCAACAACAGAAAGGCTTCAATGTTGGCAGGCTTATTAAAGCTTACTTGCATGTTATGATCTCAAACAAGCTTACCTGATGGTCATTAAAGCATTGCTACTTAAAACAAAGAGCAACAGGCACTTTCTGAGTAATAAGCATAAATCAACAGTACAAAAATATGACAGACACCAGACCATTCTGCAAAATCAAGAACAGATGAAAAGCCACTGTAGTACTCTACCCTGGATGGGGGGATACCCTGCACATTTACACTGCATAGCTGCTCCTTGCCTTGCTTGGACACATCCAGTGTCACTACATGGGGGAGCAGGGTGCAACAAGTATGTCACAATTTGAAATGTCTCTGGCTGACTGTGATGGCCCTGACACATTTGTCATACCTCTCACCCTCAGAGCAAAGCTGTGCATAGAGGTGGGACAAAGGCCCAAAAATAAAAACAATTTTTAAATATTGCTCTTATAAACTCAGAAAGATAATAGTAGGTCTTGCATTGGTATGAATTTTCTGAAGGATATGAAATCTGAAACTCAAATGTCTGTCATTATTTTCTAACTTCACTCTTTAATGATTTACCACTAATTTGCCAAAAAATGAAAAATGGACCAAAAATGTGATGCAAAAATATAAAATAGCCACACAATACAGCTGGGAACATGTCAAAGAAGGGACACTTTTTTAATAATAGTACTGCTAACTTGAGCAGCTGACAAAATAAAAGAATCCACATGCATTTCTGAAATAAAAGTAATCTATAACTCTGATTATTACAGTTATTTTTTTAATTGTAAACCCTCCATGTTTTCTTCCAAAATTGCTATTTTGTGGAGGGATTATTAGAGGAAGAGCAACATTTTGAGCCAAATACGGGGATAGTTGATAGGTTTGGCTATGCCTAATTCTATAAAGCAATTTATTTGGCATGTACCTCTCAACCTGTTAATGCAATAAATCTGGACAAGGTCAAATATATTGGGGGAACATACAAATAGTCCTAAAAATTGCTTTTGTATAAACTGAGACAGTTAATAGAACAGGTCTTACTTTAGCATGCATTTTTCTGAAGGTTATGAAGTCTGAAACTCAGTGTGTCATTATTTAGTGACTTATTTCCTAAATGAGAAAACCACAAATATTATGAGGAACAAACCAAAAATAAGAAGCAAAAATCTATTCATTCTGAGAAAATCTGGACAGTTGGGAGGTATAGTTCAGCTGGGGCTGTCTTTGAGTTTGCCGCCCTTCCCTCACAAAAATCATGGTCAATGGAGCCCTCCCCTGCAGCCATTCCAATGATCCATTACTTGGCTATTTCACTCCATTTACCATAAACACTAATGTGCATAGTGCTTTACTTCTATGATGATTTGGATTTCATTTGAAAGCTTTATTTTGCATTTTACAGCACAAACACTAAGACATCTGCTAAACAAAGCAACGCAGTCTCACAATGAAAACAGGCTTAGCATTAAAAACTTCTCTGCCCTTGAAAATCACATTCAATGAAACAGCATTGAAACCCACATTCAAAGAAAATACATTTTGCCAGTGGCAGATAAAGTAACTTTGGGCTGTTTTCAAATCATAGGCCCCTTGCACATGAAACATACATGTGCTCTTTGAAACACCTTCCTGATTCTACTAAATTATATTCCTTGTACAATACAGTACAGATGTTAGACGGCATTTTAAATGTATTGTTTTGAACATTTTTCCAGTAAACAATGAAACAAAATGCATGCACCAATGACAAAACTACCCAATTCAGAACATTTCCATCATAAAAGTCTACTCAACCTTCTACAGTCCACCAGTATCAGTAAATATGCATAATCTCTAAAGTAGTAAAAGTCATCTAAATAATTCCAAATTAAAGAAATCTGTAACAATGAAGAGGTTGCTGCTAGCAAACAACTTTATATGTCACTGTTTATTCATCTACAAATAAAGTGCCTGTTGCCCTTGAGGAATAATTTGCCTATGTTGCATGCATTAAAAAAATGATAAGCTAGTAATATAGCAATAGGGACTGTATGGCAAACTGATAACAGGTTCAGGTTCATAGTTACTACTCTAGGTATCTTTGCCAAAAAGGACTGCAGCATCCACCCACTTTACAACACAGTACAGTATCAGCATTGCATATATCTACTGTGGGAGTAGAACCCACAGCCTTCTGCATCAAAAGCAAGTACACTACCTGTTGTGCTAATAATGCAAGCAGACTTAGAATAAGCAGCACTAAAGTTTTGTTCCCCTGCAGCTCTCAGCTCCTTGTAAAATCTACGCGACACGCAGTTATATCTCTGAACTTTGCAGCACAAGAAATCTGGAAAAAGCCGAAATGTATTGCGGGGTGGGGGGGGGGGCAAAAGCCCAAAAACCAGGGACACATTTTAAATATTGTTTATATAATGTTGGAAAGTTGCTAGAATAAAATGCTGTGTTGCCACCATACATTTCACTGCCACGTCTTTAACCCAGGGGACCCTGTGCAAAATAGTCAGAGAAACATACCACTATGCCAAATCAGCTGTTTTATAAAAGAGAGGAAGACAAACTTAAATGGCTACCATTTAGTGAATTCAGTTCTCAGCATAGCTGTCAACCTCTTGGCACAAAACACCTGAACAAAACCAATAATGGGGGGAAGACAGCCCCCAAACATATTCAGTGAATTCAGTTCTCACTATAGCTCTCAACCTCTTAGCAAAAAAACATGTGGACAAAGCCAGTAATGGGAGGGGGGGGGGGTACAGCCCCCAAACATTCAATGAATACAGTTCCTACCATAGATAACTCTCAACCTTAGCACAAAATACCTGGACAAAGCCAATAATGGGGGAATACAGTCCCAAAAATAGGGACACATTTCAAATATCCATGTTATAAACTTAGACAACTGCTAGAACAATTTTACACAGAAGGCACCCCAAGAATCAAACCAGAGAACCTGTAGCTGCTAGGCAGCAATGCTACCAGTGCACCACTACACTACAGACTTTGCAAGAAAAAATGTAGATACAGAAACCACAGATTTTATGAGGAACAGAACAAATATGAGGCAAAAATCTGCAATTTTTTTTAGAAATGGTAGTGGAGAGGGAATTCAGGTCCTTACCACCTGCATCCAAAGTACAGGGTTCAAGCCTGAGTATCTCTATCCACCACCATTTGCTCTCTCTAGCCACCAGTATATAGTAACTGGGGCATTTCACACATACACACACACTAATTAAACAAAAAATAAATAAAAGTTAAGACTGCCTAACCTCAAACAAACAAACCCAGGTCATTGAACCTGCTACAGCATTAACTCACTTTAACCACTTTGGAAAACCTTTCCAATAAAAGTTTAGGTTGGCCAGGCCTACACATTCTGTAAACAGTAAACTCTCAATTACCATCAGCAGCACACCACACATGTATAAATTACAAAAAAACTCATTTTTTTTCTTTTCTGACTATTATAGCCCTTTTGCTTCTGGATTATCCAGAGTGACATTTCTTTAAAAAAAAATAACATCCAAACAAAGCTTCAGCAATTATATGCTGACTACAGATGAAATAAAAAGAAAAAGTGCTGTACTATTTTGACAGTGACACCAAAGCCTGGCAAAAACAGTAAACTTTAGACTCTGAATGTAATCTGGCTGTTAAGAGGCCCACCTCATTAGTGGATTTGAAAACTAACTCTAACTTAAGTTACTCAACTCAACTGTAAAGAAGTAAACAAGCCACCACAAAACACTCAAAAACAAACAGTATAGCAAATGTATTGTTTAGTGCAAGCAAGTAAACATACCACCAGTTTTAATAATTTATCTCTGAACACACAACACAGGAGGATTATTATCTACTTAGTGATGAAAGAGCAATCAAATGTTGATTGTACACTGTACTAGTATTTTGTAATTTTGCCCTACCTCAATAATTTAAAAACCGAGTGACCTGTCCAGCGTCTCCGTCTTAGTAAGTCACAAAATTTGAACTCTCGAGTCCCGACCATAACTTAATAAAGCCAAAAAAAGTTGTTGTAAGCCCCTGAGCACCAACCGTATTCCGCAATTAGCAAGTCAAGTAATACCATCCAAAGCACTGTGCTGCCTAATAGTAGTAGTACTGATTGGTTCTCACTCTCAAAAAGAAAGCGAGAACCAATCAGTACCCATCCAGCTGCCAACATCACGTACATGCCTGCGGATGTCGCAGTCCGAGCCCCTTCCAATTCTATGCGGTTTGGAACCGCATAGACTTCTGGGCATCACAATGATGTCTTCATTACTCCTCTGGGCTGCAATGGAAACAAAAAAAAAAAGCTGTTTAAAACCGCCGCAGACCGAGGCGGTTAAAGTGCACAATGCGCATGCGCGTACTTCCGAGTCACGGACTCGAAGTTTGTTTAAACAAAAAAAAAAAGGTATTTTTTTTTTTTTTACATTTTTTAAAACACTTAAACACTTTACTTTTTATCTGAGGGGGCTGCAGTCCGGCAGTCCAATGCCACGAGCCACCCCTGATACAGACATGTGTGATAGATGGCCATCACACACATTTGTCCAACACATGTGCACACATGGCCATGGGGGATGGCCAGAGATACATAGCCACACAGTAGATGTGATGTGTATACACCCTGTTTCACATTGTCCACACATGGTCCAATTATAGCCTTAGTTGACCGATTATACAGTTGATGTGGTACACTGGACATCCTAAAAGCCTGTGCACAGCCAGTGGAGGTGTCACTGATGTCTACCATATAAGATGTGTTGAACATCACGCCTGTGTCATAGCATGACAGTAGTCACCTTTACAGCTTCCACAGACATTGACACCACATCAGGCCACAGATACTGTACATTTCCCTTGCTTCTGTAGGACATCACCGTTAGCTGTGCACCTTGTGTGTGTGGTACATCAATGTCATGTGGGACATGGTGAATTGAGAAGTTCGCTATGTGTGGACATGGTTGCCAGGCAGCTAAGACTCTGTAGTTGTTGTGCAGGGGTGTCATCTGTAGGTCCTCCAGTGACCTGTCACATGACACAGCATGGTTTTGTGTGTATACACCTCAGCATCGTGGGTCACAATCAACAGTTAAGTCATGGGTATGCATGCAATTTAGGCTATGCAATGTGTACATATTATGCACTGTACAGCAATATAGATTCCTCATGATGCCATGCAATGCACAGTGTCTGCACTTCATACTGTAGAGCAATGTAGATGGCTCACACTACCCTTCCATGCACATGCACATTTGCTAAACATGCATTCTACCTGTAGGGCATATAAACAACACCGCAATGTGATGCCCATTACTATGCTGTATATGTGTCAGGGCACCATTGTGTCAGACATGTATGCATGTTAATGCACACGTCAGCAGATTACATGTCAAGGTCACGTCAGCCATGTGTACTGTTATCCTATTCTGGTCCACATGGTGTATCACGGGGATGCATGCATACTACCATGATTGTGTGAATGACATGGCTACTGATATGACACCTGCTTGCTGTAGTGTGCACCCCAGGGGGTATGCTTACTAACACTATTAATGTCTGTGCTGCATGCCGTCTGCTGTATCACAGGCATGCTGCATGCCGTCTGTCAAAACACATGCATGGTGTGTGTGTATGTGTGTCTGGGTGTGTCTGTGTGTGTGTCTATTGTAATTTAGAGTCTTTCTTTGCATTCACAGGTGATGTAGGTGTGTTACCTTCCTGCGATCCATCTGATGTTAGTGTCCCCACAGATACTAGCTGTGATGAACATATGCATGAGGTACAGGCAGGGTTGTCAGGGGCTGAATCTGTTCCAGTGGTTGCCATCCCAGCTATGTCCCCCTCTTTCCCACACACAGTTCTGCTGCCAACACATACCACATCACCAGTGGCCATAGAGGAAGGACAGTCAGTGTCTGTTAGTGTGAAACAGAAACCTCTGGTGGCTACAGAAGGTGTGTCACCACACCATGGTGTCAGTGTAATGTCTGCAGATTTGCCACACAGGCATGTGGCTGGTGCTGCTCGTAGGAGGACCTCTAGCAGACATGCACCTGCAGGACCGCGCGCAGCAGCTGGTATCACCAGACGCATGTTCCAGACTGTAATGGTGGCACAGGCACGTGCTGAATAGCAAAACAGAGAAGGGCAGAGGCTGCAGAGGGCTGCTATCAGTACCCTAAATGACAACATCCATGCATTGGCAAATGCTCAACAGCAGATTGCTGATGTTCTGGACAGGCAATTGGGTGACATGGTCGGAATCCTTGACCGTGGCATGGCAATCCACAAGCGTGAGCTGTCTGTGCTGGAACATCTGGTAGGAGTGAGGCGTAGGCCACGTTGACGTAGGCCAGCTATACCACCTAGTGCAGGTTGACGTGAGAGTGCCACCTCACATGCCCGCTCCCATAGTGCCAGTAGCAGTAGCAGTGCAGCTGCTGCTGCGCTGTCCACACCAGGACACATCAAGCCATGTGGACGTGGCCCTGGATGTTCCCAGCAGGGACACGGTTACAGTGGACATGTGTCGTCGGACAGTAGCCAATCTGTACCTCTGCCTGGTAGTGCCCGTGCAACCCGTGGCAGGCACAGGTCACGTGGCCGGACACAATGAGCTGTATAACCTGGTCTGTACAATCTGGAGCTGTCAATAATACCCCTGTGTAGGCCTCACAAAAGGCCGAACTGTGTGCATACATACACACACAGCAAACACATCTTTAGGGCACCACAACCACATGCATACTGAACAGACATGTCCAATCATATCACCGGACCTTACCCACACACATGATGCCACCCATTGGTACAGCCTATGCCCCTGGCAAATATTTTCACCCTGTGCATATGATGAAGCCTGTGCTACATCCCTGTCATCCGCACCATCAGTGCAGGGACATGCTCAAATGGTCTGATGCACAGGGTAAGCAGAATAGTGAGAAGTGTATATTAAATTAGTTGTGTACGACTAGTGAGGGAAGTGTATATTACATTAGTTGTGTAAGAATAGTGAGGGACGTGTATATTACATTAGTTGTGTACTGTTGACATGCACCAGACATACCATGTAGTACAGGTGTAGCATGCATTGTTATATGTTCACAGTATGTGTCTCGGTAACAACAGTAACAGCATGTTGTTAATGATGCCCTGGTTACCTCCTTATGGTCTACTTGCATGTGCCTACAAGTAGCAGTGTTTGCAGTCTCCCATGTGTAACTGTGGAGTACTCACAGGCACGTATGGCAATCTCGGCATGCTATACGTACCTCAACCAGACAGCTGGAAAGTCTAACATACCACAGATTTCCACACATATACTGATCCAGCAGCATGTGTGCAGTTTAATTGGCTACAGTGGCTAGAGACGTGACCTCCATACCAGGTCACATCACAAGTATGTTGACATGGTGCAGGGGTTGTACACAGTGGTCTGGCCAATGATAACGTTAGAGGCCACTTGATAGCATGAGGCCTCACTGTGTAGCAATAATACCCTGTCATATTACAGGAACATGCCCACACTCATGGGGTCAACAACACTATAATGCACACCCTATAGTGTTGAGGTGAGGACACTTGCCCATGTGGTCATCACCTTCACAATACTGTGCACCCACATGACGTGACACAGAGAAAGGACATGTACAGGTAGCCAGTACAGCTGAGACCGATGGCATCAACAGGGTAGTAGACTGCATCACCATGAGCGGTTAGGGATCCTGTGTGTTCTGTATGGTAGCATACACCCTCACTCCAAGCACCAGACAGCCATACATACATACACACACACACACATACACACACACACACACACACACACACACACACACACACACACACACACACACTGTGGAGACCACAACTGTCATACACATATGGATAGCTGATGTGTGTGATACACACACCACACCTGCCTACATCATGCTTTCCACACTGCAGTATGTACAGATGTCTACAACAGTATGCAGGGGTGTGTAATAATTGGGATGTATTCCCCACCATATGTGGCATATATGGTCACACATGCAAACACACATGGCAATACTGTGAATGATACACCTGCTATATGATGATACGTCTGACAGACATGCAGCAGTATTGGCCGCATTATGTGTACCAACGCTATGTCCGGCAATTGTGCTGCAATGCACACGGGAGGATGTATGTGTTACAGGTGTCAAGTGACATACAGTCAGTAACACCCGACCGCTGTATCGGTTTTATGTCTTCACTGTCAAGTAACAGTAACATAGCGTACTCTTTGCACATGTAATGGTAGGATGGTGTGTGACACACCTGTGAGCCATCCCCGGCGAACATCCATCTAAACTGGTGGATCACCACTTTATGTACACACATCCATCCATACCTGATGTACATCCTACCGTACTGTCAGTATGTCACCATATACAGGTGTCAATGATGGGGCTGCATTGCAACTGCATGTTGTAGTTAGGCACAGATGAGTTACTTACATCAGCTACTGCACATGAATGGTAGCTGCATGCACACTACAGTTTGTACATGTGTGTTGGTCCTACATGCTTGTCATGTAGCCATGTTTGTATGCATTGCAATTGGTGGACATGTGTGTTGACATACATAACACATGGACTGTTGTATGATAGGATGGGTGTCATGGGTAACTAGTACAGAGGGAATGTGTTCTCGGTCAACATTGCTACCTCATGTACTGTTGGCATTCAACAGCCATGGACCCACCTTCCATTTGCGTGTGTATGATTGCTGTAACCACTTGTCTGCATGGAGGACAGCAAAAGCTATGCTATGTACATATGTGTTGTGTGTGTGGTCCATGCACATATCCACTGCAATTAACATGTATGACATATCCAAACATGTGTGTTCATTGATGTACAGCGACAGTCATCTGTCACAGCTGTGTAAGACCCAAGGCCCCTGGTATGTGTAGAGCCAACCTGGTTATGTACAGTGGTCATGAGTCACATGGTGTTGTGTTGATGCATGGCTGTGTATTCCTGGTCCAATGACATGGTGATTTCTGAGGGCTATATTGTAGACTGCGGTGTGTACCTCTGTGATCTGCACCTGAGACATCTGTGATGGCACCTGAGTGTGTACTGGTCAATACATGTGAGTGGCCTTCATGTACGTGGGGACAGTAATACCATACTGTGCCCTTCCATGTTTAGTATCCATGTGCATGCAAGACGGCCCTTTGCAACTGCTAAGTGTGTGAGCATGGCCAGTACGCTGCTGTGTAGTTGGACACACAGTACATTCCAAACTGCGCCCTTACGTGTTTAGAATCCATGTGCATGCAAGATGGACCTTTGCAACTGCTAAGTGTGTGAGCATGCCCAGTACGCCGTTGTGTAGTTGGACACACAGTACATTCCAAACTGCGCCCTTACGTGTTTAGAATCCGTGTGCATGCAAGACGGCCCTTTGCAACTGCTAAGTGTGTGAGCATGCCCAGTACGCCTTTGTGTAGTTGGACACACAGTACATTCCAAACTGCGCCCTTATGTGTTTAGAATCCGTGTGCATGCAAGACGGCCCTTTGCAACTGCTAAGTGTGTGAGCATGCCCAGTACACCGTTGTGTAGATGGACACACTGTATATTCCAATCGAACGTGTGATACTAAGCGTGTGGGCATGGTCAGTGACACCTTGTGTTGGTGATGTGCCTCTGTGTATGGGCATAGCCACTGACATCCTGTATAGCGATGGTGGACATCCAAGCAACAGATGTCCATTTTCAACGTCACGATGGATGCCTACATTGAACACACTGGTTGACTGTCTTGCAGGGTGTACTGACTGTGGCATGTCCTGTATCTATGTAGTGGTGTTGTAGTGCTCCATAGATATTTAGTTGACCCGATCACACCACTGCCATGTGTTTGTCTACGTCTACCCTGGGACAGTAATATGCTTTCAGACTGCTCACTCTCTATACATTCCCTATTGGCGTCCTTGCTTTTGCGGATGATGTCACCCACCTAGAAGTATGCCTCTGGGAGTGCTGTGTTCAGTAATCTCGGTAGCGCATTCTGTAAATGCGTAATGCTGTAGTGAGATAAGGTAGTTAGGTGTATGTTCGACTCCCAGCCCTGCCAATGGTGTGCCTCTGTGTATGTCTGTGTGTGTGTGTGTGTGTGTGTTTCCAGCTGCCTGGGGACACGGTAATGCTTTTAGACGCCTCACACCACATACATTCCCTATCAGCGTCTTTGCCTTTGTGGATGATGTCACCCACCTAGAAGTATGCCTCTGGGAGTGCTGTGTCCAGTAATCTCGATAGCACATTCTATAAACGCGTAATGCTGTAGTGTGATAAGGTAGTTAGGTGTATGTTCGACTCCCAGCCCTGCCAAGTGTGTGCCTCTGTGTGTGTGTGTGTGTGTGTGTGTGTGTGTGTGTGTGTGTTTCCAGCTGCCTGGGGACACGGTAATGCTTTTAGATGCCTCACACCACATACATTCCCTATTGGCGTCTTTGCCTTTGCGGATGATGTCATGATGCACTGCAGCTATGACCATCAGTGCAGTATAATTTACAGCACTGTTAATTCTGCAGATCTATTATCCATCCATGTGCCATTTGACTGATGTGTGTAGTACTGGCAGCATGTGTTTCAGAGTGTGCAGTACGTGTGTGATGTGTGTAGTACAGATTTATACATGCTTACAAACATGTACATTGGCTTACACAACATTACACGGGCTTCAACATTCTTACACTAGCTAACTCATTCTTCAACATGCGCACATGGGCTGACACTTGCGTACACATGCTTACTCAGACTTACAGGCGCGCACAGGCGTAAACACACTGTAAGCAGGTTTGCAAGAAACATCAGTGATATCCATGGTGTACACCGTCAGTTTCCTGACTTTACCTAGGATAAATCATAACACTCCTCTTCCACTGATGAGTAACTGACAGCAAACATGTGACACACTGCTCCGATAGGATTACAGTGTTTTATACATACACACTCATGATGTCACCTATCTTCTACTCTGATAGTCCCCTTAACCTACTCTTACACTGTAGTGGCTTGGCCCATATGGCATGACAAATTGTGATTCACTTTCCTCAGCCTCAATTGCATCGGATTGCCTACTAATATTTGGTTACATCTGTGACAGAGTGCTTTCACACATAGCAACCAGTACTCAGTAGCCATGTTGTCTTCAGCTTGCCATTCACCTGCATGGCGAACTAACTTTTAACTAAAATTACAATTTCTATGTATATTTTAAATAATTTTCTTGTTTTAAAAGCGCAGCGCCTTTTCGTGCCGCTGAGCTACACTTACACACCGGAGATCGGGGGAGGACAAATAGAGTTTTATTAATTTCCAATGGAAAAATATGCCACTGGCCTTATATTTGGGCATTGGCATGCTTCTTCAACTAAATTCATCCTTTACTTGCAGCTGACATTGCTCCGTTTAGCTACTTGCAGAACGTAACTCAGTTAACATCCGAGTACATTTCTGCACATAACTCTACTCTTGCACGGAAAGCTTACTGTTTCATTTATCGCAGATTTACACCATTTGCATAGCTTTCACCTACAAATGGGGTAATTTGCATATCCAAACATTTTCCATGCGATGCTCGTTTTAGGGGCTGTCTTACACGCCCCTACAGGATATTGCTGAATTGCTCTGCAGACATCTTGCCTTGCTCTACTCTTACTCTACTCGTACATGCCGGCCAAGGCTCCATGACTCCTGGCCTAAGCTTTGCTCTGTGCTAATATGTCTATTTGTGGAGTATGCATGGCTGTAGGTATGTTTTGACCTGCTAAGTCTGACATTTCTACATAGCAGCTCCCACTTTCATCATTTGTAAAGGTGACAGCCCTATAGGTACTATATATACAGCTGTGACAGTTGACATGTCAACACATACCTGCAGTCAATACTAAACTGACTACTTCAGTGCTTTTCATACCTTCAGATTTTTCTTGTAGTAGTATAGTCGATAATACTGTTTCCTATAACATGTATCTGTTTCTGATACAAGATATATCATTTTATTACACCACTACACACAAGAAGAAATCACAGGCCAGATGCCATTACATTCCTTTTGCAGGACACACCCGCCCAGAGTGTTGTGTTCCTCACAAAAGCCAACAGGTGCTAATCAAAACATATTATGCTATCATCTACCTTATGTGTTCGCCAGTATTTGTGCTTTCCGTCAGTGGCAGAACTCACATGCGAGTGTGGTAGACTGAACACTGTATCGGAGACACTGCATAACACCCTGAGGGACACATTTATTTTGTTTCTATTAACCTTCCACATTGACTATCACAGGGCATAAGTATTCATTCACATTTATCGAGGTACATGCTTTTGACTTATACATGTTTTGTCATTTGTCATCACATCTTTCTTCACACCTGTCAACCTGATATCACTAGTTCTGTACATTTATTTAGGACAGGGTTACCTTCATACCACTCAACTGTACACATTTTGGGTAAATGTCATGAACTTAGACTTATAATGTTGTTCCTTTTTTCATATTATTGTGCCTTTCTGGTAGATTAGTGGCAGGTCATTAAGGACTGTGAGGTTAGATAATAATGACAGACATTAGTAGTTTATAACTAATAACCCTCAAAACATTCATACTAATGAATTATCCATTATTCTATCAATGTTCTAACTTTGTCAGAGGAATATTTAAAATATTCCCTATTTGTACTTATTTTAATATGCCTTTGTCCAGATGTCTTATTCTGAAAGGTTGAGAGGTATGGTTACCATCTTATTCGTACGCATGTACGTCCATGATAATCGCTTACATGACACTGATATAAGTCCCTACGTCTTTCCCTGATGGTTTACACAATATTCAGTAGATGGATTCTTCATTTTTGGAAGGTATAGGCATGTGCTATACCCACATAGGAATATTAATCACTCCCATGGGCCGGACCTACTAAATCTGTGCCAACCAACACCTGGGAACCTAGGCCCATTATTGCATACCCATGATTCCCATACCTGACACCCCTCCACAGTAGTCATAAGACATATTTAATGTGAGCGATAATAAAGTATGAAGACACTTCTAAGCACTATCCTCTCTCCGCGTATCAGGACATATGTCATACATTCTGTCAACCCATGTGTTATTACCCTTGCACAAGCTACTGTTGCATGTACAGCTATATTGTAGCTGCGGATGTGACTTTCTTTGCTTCGATCATTACAGGATGGTGCCTGTAGTGGACCAATTTTTGGGGTCCTGCAAAGGACACCTATATCCATGTTTAAAGAGTAGAACTTGCACATTTGGCACACTGGTACTTTCCGGGCAATGGTTTGGAAAGCAGCAGTGTATTTACCTTTCTTGCATGTCTGTATGTCTATCCATAATAGCTATGATGTAACCTATTTATGTACATGTGTTATATCTACAAGGACATATGTTTATATGTTTGTTATGTATATATCAATTAATGTATTGTGTGTATATATATATATATATATATATATATATATATATATATATATATATATGTCTGTACATTCTTTATTTCATATATTTATCTAGTTTAAGTCTGTGGATATATATCTATACACAAATATCTATATATATGGTTCTACCTGACTTCACCGAAACACCACAACACCGACAACGCAATCACCGAAACCACATAACCGACAGTACAAAAACACGAAAATCCACATGCCCGACAACGAAATAACCGACGGTACACAAACACGAAACCTTATACACTTCACACACCACAATCAACAAACA
Source organism: Protopterus annectens (assembly GCF_019279795.1). Lineage (NCBI taxonomy): Eukaryota > Metazoa > Chordata > Ceratodontiformes > Protopteridae > Protopterus > Protopterus annectens. Next base: position 578,930,650 of record NC_056751.1, on the reverse strand, counting down.
AAAGAGATTCCGCAGCCAGAAACCACATACACAACACAAGCACACCAAAATCCCTGCAAACCCACACTAAACCTCACATACACAACTACCTACAACCCTGACCCAAACCCTAACCCTAAGGTCCGCTACTACCAGACACTTACCTGACCCGGCCCCTAACCCTAACTCACTTATCCCCGCCTACTAACCCAAACACAATCACTACCGCGACACTTACCTGACCCGGCCCCTAACCCTAACTCACTTATCCCGCCCCTAACCCAAACACAATCACTACCGCACACTTACCTGACCCGGCCCCTAACCCTAACTCACTTATCCCGCCCCTAACCCAAACACAATCACTACAAGACACTTACCTGACCCGCCTCCCTAACCCTAACTCACTTATCCCGCCCCTAACCCAAACACATTCACTACCGCACACTTACCTGACCGCTCCTAACCCTAACTCACTTAACCCACCCTATCCACACTTACCTTACTCGCACCCTAACGTCCGTCACTACCGCATACTACTTACACAGCCTTTTCCCATTTCGGCATCCTCAGCCGGTGCTTTCATCCGGCCGGGTCGGTCTTCTGCACTGTCGATCTTCTGGGTCCCGGCCGCGGGTCTTCTGCACTTTCGCCTTCTGCGCTCTCGATTTTTGTCGATGTTCCGGCGTGTCGGTGAAGTCAGGTAGAACCATATATATATATATATATATATATATATATATATATATATATATATATCCTTATATAGATACATAAATAAATGTGTAGAAAACAGCATTCATTTGCTATGGTGTGAGCGGATTACACACAGGCAGGTGTACTTGCATATCCTTATTGTGGGTTACATATGTTTACTAAGACTTTGTGCTTACATGGGCTTTATTAATTGTGACGGTACTAGTAAAATATCTGTAATCCGGTTAATGGACATATGCAAAACACACGTTCACCTTTACATATTTAAATGTCTTTACAGCACAGATGCATTCATTACACTTTAAACTTATATGTGCTGTAGTCGTAGTTGACCCGGGACTGCATTCACACTGGCCGGATGCTGTAACCTCTATACTACTGGTGTTCTGACTCATTTATATGCATACCCATAAGTACATAGCTACATTAAGATACGCCTCACCGCTTCACTTACAACACAGGCATCCATTCTCCTGCTGGGAAAAATGCGGTACTACATATTACACATTCCCTATTCCCTACTGCTCTGGACCCAAGCTGCATATTTAATCACTCCAAGGATATGCAGAACTCCAAGGCTTATAGTCCTGGCACATACAAGTCTTGTCAGGGTGTTCATGTGGTCATCTGGGTTGAAGCTTGTCAGCCTGGTGAATGGAACTGCCCTGACTGAGCTCAAATGTCAGACAAAGCACATGGACAGAATTTGTCCATTTTATAGATTTTTACCTGTGTTTACAGACACAGGTGTTTCGGCACCTGTCAGCAGCTTTTTATGTTGGCAATACATAATATGGGTTGGGGTGGTTACAATACGTAATCCACGGTGAGGGGTGTTCCTATTCACATTTGACTATTTCCTGTATGCATTCATATGAGGATTATTATTTTGGACATTAATTAACTACAGGTATGCAGTAGTACAGTAAACAAATGTGAAGGTTTGTTACTGTAAGTATGTACGGACCTCCGTAATACACTGTTGTTTTCTGGCAAATCAGTAGCTAATCATTAAAGACTGAAGTCAGAACATAATGACAGACAGTTGAGTTTCAGACTTCATACTCTTCAGGTAATTAATGCCAATGTACAAGCTGTTATTCTATCAACTTTCTAAGTTTCTAAGAGCAATCTTTACAAATTGTTCCTACTTTTGGGCCTTTGTTCCACTTTTTTTCACGGCTTTGTCCAGATATCTTGCTCTCAGAGGTTGACAGGTATGGTCGGTCACACCTACACACACATTAAGTGTCCCTCACACAGTAGAGCAGGGTTATCCTGTTTATATCAGTGTCTTCATCACCCTTATACCATTTGCCACTATGCGAATGTGTGCAATAAATTCTCCTGCTTATTTGTGTCGGGACACGTGCGTCACGGGCAAGTGTTTGATCCTGGGTAGTAGGTTATGCATGACCACTTAGGGATGGACAGTGTCATGCACCTCTAATGCACATTCCAACTTCTGTCCAGATATCTACAGGATTGGACTTCGTGTCTTCCATTCTAATGTTTACACAGGTTACGTATCCCATGAGGGATATCCAAAAATTGGACCTATCCACAACAAGAGGAATACCGAACATCTTTTTGGAGTTACGAAAATGTGATGAGGTTGTGTGCAATCCTACAACCACCTAGGGTGACACTACCTACTATATATGTGTAGTGGTCACTATGTGTAGCTGTGGCTGCACCAAACCAGTAGGTCAAGTACGGCTGGATTTGGTGGACGTTCAGGTATGGGAGCAGGTTGTGTGATGTGGAGGGGATGCTGAGCAGTCCATTATGCATCCAGATGTGTTGCATTTGTTATGGCCAGTTTCATCCAGGTGTGTTGCAGTTGTTATGGCCAGTTCCATCAGGACCAATCTGTGGGTATGTGCCGGTGACATATCTATACATTTGTATCACACATTTCAATGTTCATCTGTTTGTGGGATTGTGTTCTACAGTATGGCCTGTCTGCTTGTATTGCAGCTGTTTATACATGTGTCTGTGTTTCTTTCAGCTTCACCCGCTGCTCCCTCATACACCTCTGGTTCACCTATTCTGCATACGACACAGTATCGCCTTGGAGGATTGTACCATTACCCATCCACCCCACACACACAGATTCCTCACACCCCATACAGAACTGCTTTGTTTGTTGGCCCATGACACAGCCAGAGTAACACATGGAATACCCTACATGTGTCTGGTACCAGTATGGTTGTGTGGACTACCCTGCCATGTTTGCTTTCCACAAGCTATACCTCACGCACATAGCTACACACCCATACTTAACTTTCATTACATGGTTGGTATACCCGGGTACTACCCGTTCGACTGTGACACATCCTGACAAGTTCGGCTTGTACCGCTGACTTCCGGATTTTGGCAGCCTGTTGTACTCATTGGTAGGATGCCACCTTTTCCTATGTCCAGGATGGGATATATTCTGTACACATATCTGACTGTAGTGGACAACACATCCCCACAGTCGACGGTAGGGTTACAATCTTTTCAACTGGCCAAAGTGGGACATTTTTGGTACAAACATCACATTTTACAGGCCGACACATACCCACGGTCAGTACACAGGATAGAACTTAGAATTCTTGCCTATATAAAAGCTTATTCTTGTAGCAGTTTAGTTGCTTATTCTGTTTCTTATAACATTTATATAATTTAGATACAGAAAAACTGGTTAATGCAACTATTACATAATGTATAGGGAACAATTTTGTCCTATAATCTCAGGACATTTGCCATTTTTACAGGTTTTTGTCAGGACACAACTGCCCAAAGAGGGACTGTCGCTCGCAAAGTGGGACAGGTGGTAATCCTAGTCGACGGTACGGATAATACTGTTCCTTTCAGCCTACATGTGTCCTTATTTTTGTAGCTGTTAATATGCTCCTTCTGTTTCGTTTACATGCTTATTCTATTTCCTATCTCATTTGGTATGTGAAATACGGACATACCTTTTGTATGTGACTATTACATGCCTTGTGGGATATGATTCGGACATACGGTCGCTAGATATCTACATTTCTCGTGTATTTTGTTATGGACACATCTGCCTAACTGTGTACCCTCCCTCACATTATGGGTCAGCTGGTGACCGTCACCATTGGGCTGGATGCACCTACTGGCGGCTCGCTAACATATGATGCGTTTCACTTCTACTTGGTATGGCTATCTACACTGCATTGGACTGTGGCCACACAGTCTTCCATGTCATTTGTTCACAGGATAGGGACCCGTTATTCCCTACCGTGCATTTGTGTTTGCTTCTTCACTTTGTGTTTGCAGGTACTTTCTTGCATGTTTTGCATATGTTTCAGTATCCACGGACACTGACTTGATTACTATCTTGCAACTTGTTATATGCAAGCATTTTAGGTTGCACATCGGCAGCTGCCATTTCTGCGCCTCAGTGTGGCACTTCGACATGCCCTATGCACTCGTGCTCCTTTCCTGTGCACATCACTGTGTCAGCAGCGCGCCTACATTAATATGCATTTGGTCCTACTGCACCCTCTTCACGCTGCACGGTCGGTGCAAGCTTTATGCCGGCCTTGCACCGTACTTCATGAATCCTGGGGAATGTCTTCATTTACACCCATTTGCTCACCCAATATTTCTGACAGACTACTCTGGAGGGAATTTTTGATGTCTGCCAAATAATTATACTCCCATAACATATATTCACAGTTCCTTCTTTCTTCCTCAACATTTTCATCTACCTGAGGAAAATATCTTTGGAGTCTGCTTGGAGTATAAAAATGCATATGCAAACACTTCCAAGCAAAAATTATAAATCTTCTAGACTTTGTTGCACACTTGGGAGCCATACATATGTCCTCCCATTGTTTCCTTGTGAACTGCTTATCCATTCTATCTTTTCCCAATATTTTTTAACCTTCTCTGATTTACTCCTGTAGATATTGTGCAGTATTTTATATGCCCTACTAATTATCCCTTTTTAACAACAGTTTCCATTAAATATTCAACAAAAACTTTACTAGTGCAGGTCTTTTATTTAGGATTCTCCTCTCTCTTTCTCTCTACCTAAGTTCTGATATCAATCCCTGATAGAGAAGGCAATCTCTAACTTGGAGTCTAAATGTCTTTTTACCCTTTCCATTCTGTTATCTCTGACCCACTCTCATGCTCCTTTACACTTCTATCACTTCAAGAAGAATCATGACTCCTCTTTATGGTGCCTCACCTGCGAACACCCACACCAACAGTCAGCAATTATACACATTCCAACTTTAAACCCAACCACATCTCACAAAACTAACCCTAGCATCCACTCCCAACCAGTGATGGCTGGTGACTTTAAATTAAATAAAAAACAACTGGCTGGCAGCAAGAAAAAGCAATAATATATTTTTACATAGTTTATTAGTGCTTTAGTCTGATAAATTATCAAACTTCTTCAGATAAACTGCATTACACTGAATAACCCTTTTATGCTGACAAAATATGACATCACAAGATATAACAGCCAGTACTAGCTCCAATACCAACATTTAAAAATAAAGGTTGAAAACAATTAATACTTTATAGACCATGTTTTTTTCAAATTACATTATGTTGCAGACATATTGAAATTAAAATGTAAATATTGTAAACTACCTATCATATGTTCTTAATTTGAGGTGACTATTAATGGAAATCATTTAATTTAGTCCTGCAGGGGATCCGGCATTCAGGTATATTTGCCACCATGTTTCTTTATTTTCTAAAACTAGTTTCCAAGGTCCTCCAAGGGGATCTTTCACAACCTGGTACACTACCAAAAATTTGAAGCTATGAATAGGAAATTTACTTATATAGCAGGAAACAGCTGAATGGGTGGGGCCAATGGGGAGGGGTGAAGCCAACTAAAAGGGGTGGAGCTAAGTTCAAAATCACAGAAACTGGAACTTTAATTAAATATGCTGCCCTGGGTGCCAAACTGTCATTCCGAGAGTCCAATCAAGACAAAATGAAGTGAAGAAGAAAAAAATATTTCAATGCATTGGCTACATGACAACTTACTTAATATCTAGATGGAAACACAAAGGTTATGACACATAAAAAAATTACTTTTTAAATACATTACTGGAATGTCAGTCAAAAGGAGTTCTAATTATAATTTATATTCAGCTTTATAAAATGACCAAGTAACATGCTGAACGTAGCAATCTCTGTGATACCCCCACTTGTAAAAATGTTTCTTATCCAAAAAAGACCTGCTGCCTGACAACTATCTACTTGGTTCATGGGGAAGACATGATCAAAGTAAAAAATGAACAGCAAACAAGAAACAAGCTCAAGATAAATTGCTTAAAGGATTACTGCACATGTTATGGACCACCCATGATAGATTGATATTCTGTTTAGTTTACGGGTAAAGCCTGCAAAGATGACTACAAGTCTCCAACAAATGTAACAAGCTTCTGAAAATACTGTAATCATGTCCTTTATTGCAAATACTGTCATATGCCTATCAATACCTAAGGCTTATACGTTATCTAGTTATGTAAATATTCTCTGCATGGCAACAACAAAATGGCTTTCGACGTTGGTAATTGTATAACAGTATGCTTATTAAAGCTTACTTGCATCTTACAATCTCCAACAAGCTTACTTGATGGTCATTAAAGCATTGCTACTTAAACACAGAACAACAGGGCACTGCAACAGCATGCATTTTCTGAATAATAAGAAGCATAAATCAACAGTATAAAAATATAATAGAAAACCAGAACATTCTGCAAAATCAAGGACAGATGAAAAGCCACAGTTGTACTTGTGGTCTACCTTGAATGGGGGAATACTCTGTACACTTACACTGTATAACTGCTCCTTGCCTTGCTTGGACACATCCAAAGCCACTACAGTGGGGAGTGGGGTGCAATAAGTATGTCACAATTTGAAATGTCTCTGGCTGATGGTGATGGCTCATACCTCTCAACCTAAGAGCAAGAAATCTGGACAAAGCCATACATAGAAGTGCGACACAGGCCCAAAAATAAGAACAAATTTTAAATATTGCTCTTATAAACTTAGAAAGATAATAAACTCAAATGTCTGCCATTATTTTATAACTTAAATCTTTAATGATTTGCCACTAATTTGCCAGAAAACCACAATTTTATAAAAAATGGACCAAAAATGTGATGCAGAAATATAAAATTGCCACACAATACAACTGGGAACCTGTCAAAGAAGGGACACTTTTTAATATTAGTACTGTTAACTTGAGCAACTGACAAAAATAAGAGCATCTACATACATTTCTGAAATAAAAGTAATCTATAACTCTGATCATTACAGTTATTTATAATTGTAAACCCTCCACGTTTTCTTCCAAAATTGCCATTTTGCAGAGGGATTATTAGGGGAATAGCAACATTTTGAGCCAAAATTGGGGACAGTTGAGAGGTTTGGATATCCCTAATTCTATAAAGAGATTTATTTGTATGTACCTCTCAACCTCTTAATGCAGGAAATCTGGACAAGTCCAAATATATTGGGGGGACATACAAACAGTACTAAAAATTGTTCTTGTATAAAATGAAGACAATTGATAGAATAACAGGTCTTGCTTTAGCATGCATTTTTCTGAAGGTTATGATGTCTGGAACTCAATGTCTGTCATTATTTAGTGACTTCATTCCTAAATGATTTGCCAGAAAACCACAAATTTTATGAAGAACAAACCAAAAATAAGAAGCAAAAATCTAAACAATTGAGAGGCATAGTTCAGCTGGGGCTGTCTTTGAATTTGCTGCCCTTCCCCCCCTCACAAAATCATGGTCAAATGGAGACTCCCCCCTGCAGCCATTCCAATGTCCCATTCCTTGGTTATTTCACCCCATTTACCATAAACACTGTAATGTGCATATTGCTTTACTTCTGCAATGGTTTGGATTTTATTTGAAAGTTTTATTTTGCATTTATCAGCACAGACACTAATAAATATCTGCTAAACAAAGCAATGTAGTCTCACAATGAAAATAGACTTGGCGTTAAAACTTCTCTGCCCTTGAAACTCACATTCATTTAAACAGCATTGAAACCCACATTCAAAGAAAATGCATCTTGCCAGTGGCAGATAAAGATTAACTTTGGGCTGTTTACAAATCATAGGCCCCTTGAACACAAAGAATACATGTGATCTTTGATACACTTTCCTGATTGTATTAAATTATATTTCTTGTACAATACAATACAGTTGTTAAATGGCATTTTAAAATTATTGTTTTGAATATTTTTCCAGTAAACAATGAAACAAAATGCATGCACCAATAATGACAAAACTGCCCACTTCAGAACATTTCCATCATAAAAGTCTACTCAAACTTCTACAGTCCACCTGTATCAGTAAATATGTACAATCTCTGAAGAAGTAAAAGTCATCTAAATTCCACATTAATGAAATCTGTAACTAATGAAAAGGTTGCTGCTAGCAAACAACTTTATATGGCATTGTTTCATCTACAAATAAAGTGCCTGTTACCCTTGAGAAATAAATTGCCTATGTTACATTAAAAAAATGATAAGCTAGTAATATCGCAATATGAAATGGATGGCAAACTGATAACAGGTTCATAGTTACTAGGTATCTTTGCCAAAAAGGACTGCAGCATCCACCCCCTTTACAACACAGTACAGTAAGAGCAATGCATTTACCTACTGTGGGAGTAGAACCCACAGCCTTCTTCATCAAAAGCAAGTACACTACCTGTAGTGCTATTAAAAATGCAAATTAACTCTGCATAAACAGCACTAAACTTTTGTTCCCCTGCAGCTCTCAGCTCCTTGTAACATCTACTCGACACTCAGCTGTATCTCTGAACTTTGCAGCACAAGAAATCTGGAAAAGTCAAAACGTATTTGGGGGGTGGGCAAAAGCCCAAAAATCAAGGACACATTTTAAACATTGCTTGTATAATGTTGGAAAGTTGCTAGAATAAAATGCTGTGTTACCACCATACATTTTACTACCAATACTTAAACCCAGGACCCTGTGAAAACAGTCAGAGCAACATACCACTATGCCAAATCAGCTGTTTTGTGAAAGAGAGGAAGACAAACTTAAATAGCTACCATTTAGTGAATTCAGTTCTCACCATAGCTGTCAACCTCTTAGCACAGAACACCTGAACAAAGCCAATAATGGGGAAAGACAGCCCCCAAACATATTCAGCAAATTCAGTTCTCACCATAGCTCTCAACCTTAACACAAAAACCCTGGACAAAGCCAATAATAGGGAGATGCAGTCCCACAAATAGGGATATATTTCAAATACCCATATTATAAACTTAGACATTTGCTAGAATAAAAGGTTTTGTGTTACCATATACTTTCTGAAGAATATGAAGTCTGAAATCCAAATGCTTGTTATTTTTATTTATTTAATATTTGTTAACCAGGAAAGTCTGACTTGGAACAAAAGCCAATTTTCAGCAGAGGGCCAGGGAAAAACAATGCAGACACATGTCTTTGTAAGATGGGAGGACATGCAGATTCCCCACACAAGGCAACCAAGCCAAGAATCAAACCAGAGAACCTATAGCTTCTAGGCAACAATGCTATCAGTGCACCATTGCACTACTGACAGTGCAAGGAAAAACAAACCTGCGGAAATCACAGATTTGATGAGGAACAGAACAAATACGAGATGGGAGGATATGCAGACTCTACACAGAAGGCACACCAGTCAAGAATCACACCAGAGAACCTGCAGCTGTCAGGCAATAATGCAACCAGTGCACCACTGCACTACTGACTGTGCAAGGAAAAACAAACATACAGAAACCACAGATTTTATGAGGAACAGAACAAATATGAGACAAAAATCTGCAAACGTTTTTTTACAAATGGTGGTGGGTAGTGAATTCAGGCACTTGCCACCTGCATCCAAGGTAGAGGGTTCAAGCCTGAGGTATTCTCTACCCACCACCATGTGTTGTCTAGCCAGTATATAGCAACTGGGGCATTTTACACACACACACACACACACACACACACACACACACACACACACACACACACACAACTCTTTACCTGAATTACAGCTTTTAGTCCAGTTCTGGGCTGCAGGGCAGAGATGCCATTCTCCCTTATCTGGACTGCCTGGAAAAGCAGTCTGGAGTTCGGAGAGAGAGTACCAGGAGCTCCAAGCATGCATGCTGGGAGTTCTGGGACTCATTAATTTTATTTTTGTGTTTTGTTTTAGTTCCCTTTTCTTCTTCTTCATTTCTACTTACATTTGTCTCAATCAATGTTATTACTGGAAGCCAGTACATTCTAAGTACTACTTTACTCTGACTTAAACTATGGAATTTTGTTAAAACTTGCAACTACCAATGAATATTATACTTTGTAACTTTAAAACTATGGAATCATGTTAAATCATGTGTTTTCCTATGAATACTTGTTTGCTAAGTAGAAATCTCATAGTTGTTTGTTCTTAATCTGTGGAGCTTTTCTCCCCGGGCCTCCACTGTAAAAGGGAAGGCATCTCTGATCAGTATTAGCAAAAAACTACGGGCACTCATAAAATCGTCTAAGGCCAGCTTCGAGAGAAAAATTGCACAGGACTCTAAGGATAATCACAAGGTTTTCTTTAGTTATGTTAGGAACCTGTGTGGGAATTCCCAGATATGCTCAGAATTAGTCCAAAATGACAAAAAATACACCGAACCCACAGACATTTCCAACATTCTAGCTGACAGGTTCAGCGCAAACTTCTCCCCCCCCCCTCACCAAAAGGGCAAATATCTATCCCAGCAGAGTGCTGCCCCCCTGACATCTCAGATGCTCAGGTAAGAGCCGCTCTTTCCAAAGCAAAAAACACAGTATCAATGGGACCAGACAGTGTCCCGGGCTGCATCCTACATGAACTCCAAGAAGAGCCAAACCCAAACATAAAACTACTGTTCAATCTCAGCCTTACTACAGAATTTGTACCTAAAGAGTGGCGTACAGCAACAGTGGTCCCTCTCCACAAAGGTGGTGCCTCAACGGATCCTGGAAACTATCGTCCCATAAGCCGGACTAGCTTGGTCTGCAAAGCTATGGAAAGGATCATCATGGACCTCATAAATAAAGATATTGCAGACCTACAGACACTGGATCCTACCCAGTTTGGCCTTGTTAAGAGCAGATCCTGCCTCTTAAACCTGGTCAATTTCTTTGAAACAGTCACCAAGGCCATTGACGAGGGGAAGGTGGTCCACACAGCCTAACTGGACCTCGCAAAAGCCTTTGATACAATACCCCACTCGGGCATTATAGATAAGCTCACCAGCTTAAATATAAACCCCTATGTCACTAGATGGGTTGCAAACTGGCTCAAGGACAGAACCCACATGGTTAGAATTGCTGGAGCCATGTCAGACTCCAAACCAGTTACAAGTGGTGTCCCACAAGGCTCAGTCCTGGGACCTCTCTTGTTCGGTATATATTTCTCTGAGGTACAGGCCAACATGGAAGGACTGTGGCTGACCAAGTTCACAGATGACTGCAAACTGGGCCCATAATCAACTCTCCAGCTGACACAAGCATCCTCCAAAAGGGCCTCATAGAAACAAACAACTGGTGCAAGAGCCATGGCCTCAAGCTAAACGCCAAAAAGTGTATAGTCATCCCCTTTGGCAAAAACACAGTGTCTACAAATTACCACATATGTGGTAATCCATTAAGTACAGAAGAAGTAATTAGGGACCTGGGGACCCAAGTTGATAGCAATCTCTCATTTGACAACCACATGGCCAAAGTAGTTAGAAAAACATTTCATATAGCCCACCTAATCATGAAGGGATTCACATCTAGATCAGGGGAAGTCATCGTGCCTCTTTACTCATCCCTCATCAGACCCATAATTGAGTTCAATGCCCCTTTTGGGATGTACCTTACCAGACACCTGCAGCAACTGGAAAGACCCCAAAAGTACCTCACCAAGAGGATCAGGGCTCAAACAGATGCCATATGCTGCCCGTTAAAGAAACTCCAGCTCTACTCAGTGGCATACCGCCTGCTCAGAGGCGATCTGTGCCTGACGATAAAGTCATGTCCAACCCGAATTAATGGACATGCTGCACCTCAGAAAATCCAAATCCCATCAAGCTAACAAGGCCGAGAGACTTCTGCAGAACCTCAGCACTGAAATAAATAGGACATGCTGGAGAGACAGATTCTATAACCCAGAGGCTCCCTTCACTCTGGAATAAAATCCCAACCAGGTTAGGCAGAGTCCTCATTGACCTCTCTTCAAGAGGAATCTTGATGAGTGGATGGGAGATCGTAGGTTTACCCCGGGTATCACTTCTGTGTCACTGTTAGACAGAGGCACAGTATGCTAACCTCGAAAAAGGGCATAGCAAAATTAATTTAAAATGGGTGGCGAAAGCCAAACATACTCTGGCTAGGCTTATAAATGTCCTAGGGCAGATAGCCTAGTATGAACCTATGAACCTATGAACCTATGGACATGTATCCAGTCGGACTCTCCCGGTCAACAAATGTAAAATAAAAAATAAAAAATACATACATATTACCTTTGCCTCTTTAGTGATTTGCTCCCAATACCCTGGTTCATTTGCCAGTTTTTTCTAATACATTCCAAACCCCCTCTTTCCTCTTCTCTTTTCCAAAAATTGCAGTCATCCCTATCAGCAAAATCTCCTTTCTCAAATATTGTGCTAGCTTAGTTCATAGAATACTTTCTGATTATATATATATGTAATAATAATGTGTGTGTGTGTGTGTGTGTGTGTGTGTGTGTGTGAGTGTGTGTGTGTGTGTATATATATATATATATATATATATATATATATATATATATATATATATATATATATATATATATATACACAGCAATTTACTTTTTTATTCTTCAGCAATTTACTTTTTTATTCTTCCTAATATTGCCTCTCATGCTCTATCTTCTGTCTGCTAGCAGGAAAGCTCTGAAGGGCTTGTTTCCCAAACTTCTCTTTTAGTCAATCCCAGTTGAGCAACCTAACAGTTTGAGCATGTGGAAGTCTGGAATCTGGAAAGCTGTTATATCTTTGGCATGGTATAACCCCATATAGCCTGGGATACTGCACTAATTATCATTTAAGCATCTGTTGTTATGGTAAGTTTACTTACACAACTGCACTTTCAATGCTTGGGAGGAAGCTAATACAAGCCACTTAGATCTCTTATTTGATCATCAATCTTTTCTCTCTTCTAACTTTCAGAGTCATACTAGCAGCCACATTAATTCTGCCCTACAGTGAAAGAAGAATCTGAAGTGAACAAAAGCAGCAAGTAACTTAAAAATTAAAAAAGTGCAATTAAATAACAGAAACTGTAAACATGATAGTTCCATTGGAAATAAAAAAAAATATATAAATTCCATGTACACAATATATGCATCCTGGATCCATGTGTTGATATGTAAAACAATGCATAACTATACACAGTGATTAGACATAGGAAATCTTAATCTAACAGCCACGAACATTTCTTGCAAACATTCCATACAGTTATTGTACAACAATCAGTTAGTGAACTAACCCATTTGTATACTATTTTCAATGAATATTCATAACTTAGCCAAAAAAATGGTCCTTATGAATGACTCTTAGTAAAAGAATTACTTCCAAACTGTGTCCATGAATGTTTGGGAATGGACTAATCAGTTTAACAGAGTCATCAAAAACAACAAAATTGTGCATTACTGCTTTGCTGGATTTGAGTGTTATGATCCCAAAGTGCATATGTTAGAGTGGTGTGGCCTTTCCTTAACTCCATAATGAAGCTCTCCAATTATGAAGTGATAGAGTCACTTCAAATGAAAACTATTCAAACATTACCATACTTTTATTTTGTACGACATTCCTATTACCCAACATTGTAAATGTTAATTCCGTGAAATTTCCTCCCTAACCATTAAAGGGATCTGTCTTCTACTGTCAGTCTAAGAAATATCTGTCATATCATAGCATCTATGCTACATATGAAGCAGTGTAAGATGAACATTTCTATACTGTGAATGGAATGTCTTGTCTGACAGTAACTTAGGAAGTTGATGAATAGTCTTAGTCATATGAGCTCTGAACCCTTTCCCCATGCTTTTTGTTACCGCTATGCCCTTTCATCAGGGCTTGAACAAGCATATATAACAGCTTTCCATATTAAATTTATATTTTCAAACATCAAATATCTAAAGAAGCCAACCCCCAAAACACATGACAGTATTGAATGTCTGAATCTACCAACCACTGCCAGGTAAAAACAAACAAACAAAAAATTATAATATTGATCCCCAGTTTCCCAGTCCCTACCTGCATTCCTAATGAAGTATTGTTGACCACCAGAGAGACATTCCTAACAAGTGTCTAACACCCCTGGATTCAGGCAAATTGTGCAGAAATAGCTTACTCCTGCACTGAAGGGACTATTCCCCCGTACAGCACAGGAGCGCCATGCATATTCATGAATAGCCAAGCCATGCTGTTAAACTGGACACAAAT
>NC_056751.1:578890927-578915942 GCF_019279795.1 Protopterus annectens | reverse complement strand
CATCCTCTTGCTGTCTCCTATAAACCTTGTATTTCACTGTATCACATGGTACATTTGTATAAATAAACATCTTTTTTATCCTATTTTTTTTTTTGTTTCTATAAGTAAACAACTGCTTTGTATTTCATTTTTGCTTTTCATATCTCCTCATCATGAGCTATGTACTCTTGTAATGACAACTGCATCAAGCCTATATGGCTGTAACTGTTCAGAACTTTTCAACTACTTTATACTTCTCTGAATTGTGACACCTTTTTATTATACATATTGTGTTTGTGTTGGAACTTTTCTCCCTGGGCCTCTACTGAAAATGGATTTGTATTCCAGTTAGATTAGCCCGGTTAACAAATGTAAAATAAATAAAAATAAATAAATGCCCAGGGCATTATAATGAATGTGTGTGCTGGCTGCCCTGGAAGCTATGAAGATTCCCACATATGGCATCTGATGCAGCTGTTACTCCAAAACACTTCTGTGCGCCAAAAAGAAATTTAATGAGTAAAGCTTTTGGGCTAACCACCCTTCATCACTACATAACATTGAATTAATTCTAAAATCATTTAAGTAGGGATAACAATTAAAACACATAATTCAGCCAGCCTAACAGAAACACCTTCCAATTACATATTAAAATACTACTTACTTACATAGAAAACCTATTTATAACACGTAATACATTCTATATATATATATATATATATATATATATATATATATATATATATATAGAGAGAGAGAGAGAGAGAGAGAGAGAAAATGCCATAAATATTCATATTTAAAATACCCAAACTATCTAAAGTGTAAAATATAATATATAAAACATTACAAAACATTAAAAAACTATATGCATAAAAAATTAAATATTTTCTCTCTGCCTTTTAATTAATATTGGTTTTAGACTAACTGTTACATTTAGACCTGGTTCTGCCTCAGCATCTAACCTAATAATCCATTCAAATTCTCTCAACTCTAACATATTTTAATATCCCCTCCCCTCATACCTAAGTTTACTTCACATATTACTCTAAATTTAAAAGTATGACCCTCATTTTCACAATATGTTTACTGAGTGCATTGGTTAATATTCCCCTTCTAATTTCCGATTTATGTTCTATTATGTGTTCTTTTAATTTTCTTGTCGTACTTCCTACATAGTATGCTGAGCAATTTACACAGGTTGCTAAATACACTACTCTAGAAGTATTACAGTTAGCCAAACATTTAAACTCAAATTTTTGTTTGGTTACAGGGTGCTCAAATATATTTGATATATCATATATATCTGTACAAGTGCAATTATAGCACTTCTGTGTTAAGCTTTTACTTAAAGGTTCTATCTTTTTCTCTTTAAAATCTTTAAAACATAACTTTTGTTTTAAATTTTCTAAATTTCTAAAAGAAAATTTTGGTCTTATTCCTATTATATCTTTTACCTCTGGCATAGCTAACATTATCAACCAATTCTTTTCTATTATATTACATACATCCCTTGTAAAAACATTGTAGGTTGTAGCATATCTAAGTACATCTTTTCTCTCATCTGGTATCCTTATTGACTGTCTCATATTACTACTAAAAAAAGGTTTATATTTACCATTTCTTTTCATTTTTACCTCTTCATATATTACATTTACATTTTGGAACGAATAGCCAAGTCCTAAGAAGTCTTGTATCATCTCTTCCGCCTGCGATATAAAATTGACATCTTCTGTATTCAATCTACTAACTCGTATCAACTGGGCTTTCAGTACACCTTTAAAGGTGTGCATTGCATGCATGCTGTCTTTCCTAATATATCTATTAGCATTCACTTCTTTTTTATAAATCATTGTTTGCATTCTATTATGCTTAATATAAAGTCGGACATCCAAAAAGTTTATAGCTTCTATAGATTAAGTCATTTTAAATTTTAAAAAGTCTGTTGTCATATTTAAGTAGTCAGTATAATTACTTAATTCATCATTGGTACCCTCCCATATGAGAAAGCAATCATCCACAAATCTTTTATAAAACTTTATCTTAGCATTAAGTACATTACAATTGCTTAGAATAAATTGCTTTTCCCATTGGTGCAGTACCAAATTTGCACATGTGTTCGCTACTAGTGTGCCCATTGCAACTCCAGTAAGCTGCAAATAAAACTTTTTATCAAACAAAAAAAATATTTTTTGTCAGTACAACATCTAATAGAGCACAAATATTTTCTATTTCCCTTGCTTGCATGCATGTTTCTAAACCAAGAAAACTTCTTATTGCATCTTGCCCATATTCGTTCGGAATCACAGTAAATAGAGAAACAATATCTAATGTTACAAACATAAATGTTCTATCATTATTAAGGTCATACCATTCATTTTCTAAAAGATTTGTGGATGATTGCTTTCTCATATGGGAGGGTACCAATGATGAATTAAGTAATTATATTGACTACTTAAATATGACAACAGACTTTTTAAAATTTAAAATGACTTCATCTATAGAAGCTATAAACTTTTTGGATGTCCGACTTTATATTAAGCATAATAGAATGCAAACAATGATTTATAAAAAAGAAGTGAATGCTAATAGAAATATTAGGAAAGACAGCATGCATGCAATGCACACCGTTAAAGGTGTATTGAAAACCCAGTTGATATGAGTTAGTAGATTGAATACAGAAGATGTCAATTTTATATCTAAGGCAGAAGAGATGATACAAGACTTCTTAGGACTTGGCTATTCATTCCAAAATGTAAATGTAATATATGAAGAGGTAAAAATGAAAGGAAATGGTGAATATAAACCTTTTTTTAGTAGTAATATGAGACAGTCAATAAGGATACCAGATGAGAGAAAAGATGTACTTAGATATGTTACAACCTACAATGCTTTTACAAGGGATGTATGTAATATAATAGAAAATAATTGGTTGATAATGTTAGCTATGCCAGAGGTAAAAGATATAATAGGAATAAGACCAAAATTTTCTTTTAGAAATTTAGAAAATTTAAAACAAAAGTTATGTTTTAAAGATTTTAAAGAGAAAAAGATAGAACTTTTAAGTAAGAGCTTAACACAGAAGTGCTATAATTGCACTTGTTGTACAGATATATATGATATATCAAATATATTTGAACACCCTGTAACCAAACAAAAATTTGAGTTTAAATGTTCGGCTAACTGTAATACTTCTAGAGTAATGTATTTAGCAACCTGTGTAAATTGCCCAGCATACTATGTAGGAAATACGACAAGAAAATTAAAAGAATGCATAATAGAACATAAATCGGAAATTAGAAGGGGGATATTAACCAATGCACACAGTAAACATATTGCTGAAAATGAGGGTCATACTTTTAAATTTAGAGTAATATGTGAAGTAAACTTAGGTATGAGGGGAGGGGATATTAAAATATGTTAGAGTTGAGAGAATTTGAATGGATTATTAGGTTAGATGATGAGGCAGAACCAGGTTTAAATGTAACAGTTAGTCTAAAATCAATATTAATCAAAAGGCAGAGAGAAATATTTAATTTTTTATGCATATAGTTTTTTAATGTTTTGCAATGTTTTATATATTATATTTTACACTTTAAATAGTTTGGGTATTTTAAATATGAATATTTATGGCATTTATATATATATATATATATATATATATATATATATATATATATATATATATATATATATATATAATGTAGTACGTGTTATAAATACGTTTTCTATGTAAGTAAGTAGTATTTTAATATGTAATTGGAAGGTGTTTATGTTAGGCTGGCTGAATCATGTGTTTTAATTGTTATCCCTACTTAAATGATTTTAGAATTAATTCAATGTTATGTACTGATGAAGGGTGGTAAGCCCGAAAGCTTTACTCATTAAATTTCTTTTTGGTGCGCAGAAGTGTTTTGGAGTAATTGGAGAACTAGACCAGGACTTTGTTTTATATCTGATGCAAC
Organism: Protopterus annectens; assembly: GCF_019279795.1. Lineage (NCBI taxonomy): Eukaryota > Metazoa > Chordata > Ceratodontiformes > Protopteridae > Protopterus > Protopterus annectens. The sequence goes on along the minus strand of NC_056751.1, from coordinate 578,912,001 downwards.
TGTACCAGAGATTTGCAATGTGGACATCCCCTACAGTCACTGAGTGGGGGATGCTGGGTACCCACTGGAGCCGTGGCTGATGACACCCATCAGAAATGCACACACACCTGAACAACAACACCATAATGAGGCACACACCCAGGCCAGACATATAATAGAGCATGTGTTTGGGATGCTCAGGTCACGGTTCTGTTGTCTGGACACATCCAATGGAGCCTTGCAGCATTCACCAGCTACATGTACCCAAATTGTTATGGTATGTGCTACGTTATACAATATGATCCTGCTGAAACAGCTACAGCAGGAACAGAATGGGGCAGACACAGCCCCCCACCAATGCCAAGGCCTGCACAGGCACAGAGCGACCCAGAGGAGGAACAGCCTGAGCCTGCCCCAGTAGGCAGAAGACAGCATGCCCAGTTTGCCCTGGCCTTGGCAAAGAGGCAACACATAGCGCATGCACTGACACAGTAGGGACCCAGGGAATGCAACCTCTCTCTGACACGCACCTACAGTAAAAGGGATGCCAAATATGACACTTACTGTGCTCAACCATGTATAGGGAGTGTACTATGTGTATCCAACATAGACAGCCCTCCAGCACCATCCGCAAGTCTGCCACACCCTCAAGGTTAGTCAATTAACCTACCAATTGCCAAATGGAGGAGAATGTGTTGTTACCTGTAGCTATGGTATGGATGTGAGCATGCAAGGGAATTAGGTGGCTGAATGTTATGGCAGCAGACAGTAGACACCCATAGTGGCACCATGATATCTGCAACACATACTTGAGTCACCATAGTATCCAGTACTACACAGGGTAACAAAACCCACTGCAGGAAATATGCTGTGCGACATGTGTGTCCATATGACCCACACATGCCAGTCAGAATGGTTCACATACCCAATAAAAGTCTCAGCCAGCAGGACAGGTGTAGATAAACCCAAACAGAGCCTGTGGCATGACCCCAGAATGATGGCTATGGTTACCCCCCCAGCCTACACAGACAGACCACAGCACGGCAGGCAGTTGGATGTTAGTTCTGAAGGGTAGGAAGACAGACAATAATATGTAGGGCAACCAAAGCCATGATCTGTAGTACACTGGTATGCCTCTAGCCAGCATGATAGTTAGCAATACAGAATGAAATGGAGTACCTGACATACCAGTACGGTCATAGCGAATGTGTACATGTTTCATGTGTGCTCCCCACATCCTACATAGTAATATAATAACAGTCAGGTGTGCCCCCCACTCCTGTGTAGAAATGTAGAAATAGTCAGGTGTGGCCCCCATCCTACATAGTAATGTAATAACTGTCAGGTGTGCCCGCCTAACCCTATGTAGAAATGTAGAAATAGTCAGGTGTGCTCCCTCATCCTACATAGTAATGTAATAAATGTCAGGTGTGCCCCCCCACTCCTGTGTAGAAATGTAGAAACAGTCAGGTGTACCCCCCCCCCACCATGCAGAAATGTAGTAACAGTCAAAGCCATATGATTGATGGATACCCTGCAGAGACAGCATGCTACCTGTTGGTGTACAACACAAAGGTCAGAACTGCAGCACAAACTACCTGGACACGATCCACAGATTCAATACAGAAGGCCATACTGGGCATGCTCACACAGAGAAATGAAGGCAATGTCAGTCTACAACATACTGAAAGGTCATACCGGGCATGCTCACACACTGAAACACATGAAGGCCTTGACTGCAAACACCAGTGGACCAGACATATCTGGTAGTTGCAGTTGTTAGTGCAGACAGTCATCAGTATGCACCACTCATGCCTTGCACACACAATGGATATGAATACAGACATATATGTCAGGGCAACACACTATAATAAGCCAAATGTAGACATACATAGGTGTGTGGAAGAGGGTCACTGTGACAAGGAGCCATCCAGGCCTGTCCCACCCAACACACAGCCAAAGGGCCCCAAACACATGAGGTGCAGATGTTACTCACTGCGGATATTAGCCACCAGTATCTGTCAGCATTACAGACTATGTGGTGCACGTGCCAGCTATGCAACATGACTGTACAAGGAAGTAGTCATCTAGCAGCTGTATACACGTACCTGTGACATATGACCCTATGTGTGCCCGGATGTGGCATGTCAACCCATACATAAATGGGTTATGGCCCATGCACACACCGCCCTCCCCATAGCCCTACTATGACAAGCCTGCTGAGGTAATCCAATGTGAAATACACCTTTGGGAGAGATGTAGCCCAGTAAACTCCATGGCACATCCCATAACTGTGCACTGCTGTAGTGTAATAAACTAAGGTAGGAGTTTTAACTCCAGACTTGGTAACTGTGTGTGTGCATTTGTGAACGTGTCTGTCTGTCTCTGACTGTGTAGAGAGCAATGCTTTTTAGGGTACTCACACTGCTCACAATTCATATACTCAACTGTGGCAAGGCTGCTGATGTCACCCACCTAGAACTACACCTCTGGGAAGGTTGTTGCCTAGTAATCTCCATAGTGCTTCCTGTAACTGTGTACTGCTGTAGTGTGATAAAGTAGTTAGGTAGGTGTTCTAACCCCTGACTTGGCAACTGTGTGTGTGTGTGTGTGTGTGTGTGTGTGTGTGTGTGTGTCTTTGTGTGTGTGTCTATCTGTCTCTGATTGTGTAGAGAGCAATGATTTTCAGGGTACTCACACTCCTTACAATTCATATACTCAACTTTAGCAAGTCTGCTGATGTCACCCACCTAGAAATACACTTCTGGGAAGATTGTTGCGTAGTAATCACCATAGTGAGCCCTGTAACTGCATACTGCTGTAGTGTGATAAAGTAGTTAGATAGGTGTTCGACACCCAGACTTGGCAACTATTTGTGTGCGTGTCTGTCTCTGATTGTGTAAAGAGCAATGCTTTTTAGGGTACTCACACACCTTACAATACATATACTCAACATTGGCAAGGCTGCTGATGTCACCCACCAAGAACTACACCTTTGGGAAGGTTGTAGCCCAGTAATCTCTGTAGTGCATCCGGTAACTGCATACTGCTGGAGTGTGAATCAGAACTGTGGTAGGGTTCTATCTCCATCCATGGCAGTTCTGGATGTTTTGTTTGTCCTTCAATGTCTGTGTATGGAGCAATGCATCATAGGCTAGTCATTCACAATACATTTCAAATACTCTACTTTAGTAATCCTGCTGATGTCATTCATTGTGAAATGCACCTTTGGGGAAGGAGTACTTCAGTAATCCCTGTGGTACGTCCTATAACAGCTCCTTGCTGTAGTGTGATATAGACCTCTGTCAGGGGTTCTATACCCCCACATGTCAATTGTGGATGTTTTTTTGTGTGTGTCTCAATGTCTGTGTAGGGAGCAATGCATTTTAGGCTGGTCACTCACAGTACATTTCAAATGGGCTACTTTGGCAATCCTGCTGATGTCATTCAGTGTGAAATACACCTTTGGGGAAAGAGTACTCAAGTAATGTCCATAGTGCATACTATAACTGCACAGTGCTGTAGTGTAATAAACTAGTTAGGTAGGGGTTCTACTCCCAGACAATTAAGGTGTGTGTGTGTGTGTGTGCATGTGTGTGTTTGTTACTCATATCCTGGGTGGAGATAGATGTGCGTGTGTGTCACCTGGGCCCAATGTGTGGTGGGTTTTGCAAAATTTTTATATGGTGGCTCTAGTACATATCACAATGTCCACTGTACAGAGATAACAGCTGTGAAATAGCTGAGAGGCAGGGGTGCATATCCATACCCATACATGTGACATCAATGCCAGGCAATCACAGTTAGCAACCCCAGAGCACAGTCTCACCCATGTCTCATACAAACACATATGCCTAGACAACAGCCAATATGTTGGTAGTACACTGCATATTGGCCACTGATAGAAACTATGGAGTGATATCAGTGGGCTACAGAGGGCATGTCACCCTCCCCATCTGTCCAATATGCACGAATATGCAGACAGTGCACCTCCCCCATGTTCCCCAATGGACACCTGCACCACCTGTGGTGCCTTCACTTGTGACCCACAACAGACATACCATGCCTGACAACATGTCCTTTATGGACAGATGCCACTGACACCAGGGAATGCTGTTAGCATGCTTTCAATGTAGGTGCAGGGTAAATCTGCTGCCCATTACCAGTCCCTGCCACAGGTGGGCAAGACTGGCACATCTGATGATAATCTGTGTTCACAACATGGGCCAGACACCCCAGGTAAAGTTCCACATGTCACTGTAAATGCATGTGGGAGGTGTTTACATCCTAGACACCGTCCATGTCATGGACTAAGGAATACATACATGGCAAGTGATGCACAGCATTGGCCACACACATTAGTCACCCAGGTGACTGGATGGGAGATACAATACCCACCTGTGTATGCAAATGCAGAAACTACAGCCCTGAGCCACAATGCAGACCATTGTCATGTGGCCTGATACCAAGGTATACCCATTGTCTACCCTTGTATAGCCTGCTGGCACAGTGGACCACCACACACCCATGCAGACATGCACCCATGTATGTCAGTACTGGTACTCTGTCTGTTTGTGTGTGTGTTGTATGGTGCATATGTCCACATCCACACTCACTACAACTCCCATGGCATACTGAAGCATGCTGTCTGATGTCTGACACCTCCTCATAATCTTTGCCCATACAACCTCCGTATGACCCGTGTGGTGCATGTTATCCCTGCACAGTGATGTGTTGTGGCGATCCCACTACTAATGAGTTGTACTCCTGGCCCTGTTAAGTGTGTAAATGTGTGTGCGTCCCTGTGAGAGTGTGGCTGTGTTGATGCTGGCACCTGTTTATGCAGACAGGCATGTGTATATCATCTACCGTATAGCTACCATATCCCTGTTGCAGATGTCACTCACCATCACATATATGTTTTGAGTGCTCCACAACAGGTAACCCATGTGGTGCATCCAATAACTGTGTCGAACTGTGATAGCATTACATAGTTGTCGGGGTTTGATACCCTGTGCTGGTAGGTGTGTGACACAAACATGCTTCAGTTTTACTCTCCCACCCCTCCCTGACATGTATTTGCCTCTGTCTGCCTCTCTCACTCCCTCTCTGGTGTTTGTGGAGACCCACACCTGCTTTGCTTAGGCAGCAGCATGTGTATTTTAAGTGATGCTCATGATCAGCTGATGGCCTCTGCATGAATTGCAGCCTTCCCCTAGCTGATTGCATGTGGAACAGCTGTGGTAACATTCCCATAGCCAATTGCATGGAAACACAATCCAATATCGAGAAACATCATGGTGGTTTTGGCCCTTTTCCTTCACTGTGAGCAGGAACTAGAGCTGTTGTTTGGCAAACAGCATCTCAGATGGATTGGGTATTTACCTCTAACAACATACACTGTGGAAACAGGGCAACAAACAGGAGGGGGACGTGCAGGACCTGACTACAGACTGTAAGTGCTGCTATACTGCATTAGGAGTAATGTTGGTTTTACAGTGTTTGTCTGGATATGGCTGTCAGACATGTCTCAATACCTGACATGTCAGTCCATGTTTATTAAGAATCCCCATCTTCAGAGTCATCTGTAGACTGGGCAGTGTTGTGCCTTTGGTTTTACATGTTACCCACGGAGCATCTTTCTGTGGACTGCAGAAGGTAGTGTGAGGATTGCAGTCTGTAGATGGTGAAGGCCATGACAGTTACTGACTTCATATCCCTCATAGGACATATGTTGCAACAAACCCCGTTATAACAGTAAATGTATGAGGTTATCACAGCAGCATGCCAATATTGGCCCTGTGTATGTGCTCTCAGCCACACCTCTGTCAACCTTTGTACATATGTCATGCAGGAAGTGGTGTATATGTGCTGTACACCATAATTAGTGTCATCATATCTGATAACAAGCCATTGATATATCAGACTGCTACACATGTTATGTACTGTAGGGGTTATATTTCATGACATAACCTGGACATTCTGCAGATGTTTGTACAGTACTGAGGTCTGTGTACTTATGGTGAATGTCAACAGTGTGTGTATTGTTAATATATACTGTAGCCTGTGTACAGAGTGTGGTAGATGTCATTGTTCTAGTTCCCCTCCTATCTGATGTTACATGCTGCCCCACTGTATGGTACCATATTGGTGTACATGTTTGTAGGGCCATACACACACATGTCCCATACCACAGACAGCCAGCAGACCAAACTGTGAGGAAGCCCAGTATATGTAGGGTCAGTCTGTGAGTGGCACATATGAGGATGGTGTAGAACAGATAGGCCATATACTGTAATATTATGCTAGCTTAGCACATGTGGCTGTGGCTGTGTTCACATTGGTTGTGGTTATGCACTTTCACACAGTTGTATCTTACCCTCTGCTGTGACATGCCTGTTGAACCTGCTATATATGCAGGTACATGTGCATTCCCTCATAGGAGGTGTAGGCCAGTGTTGAGCCAGTCTGCCTGTAGCCTGCACAGTGCATTGTTACATGCCTAGCAGCTTACTTACCCAGTGAGATGTCATGTGCAGATACTTGCCAGATGCACTGCTGCTGGGCCTTCCTTACAAGTCATGTATGTCAGACAGAGCAGTGGGATGCTGTACAGATGTATGTCAATATCTAGTGGGTAGTATGTGGCCATGGCATACCTGTACGAGCGGTCATTATGTGTCTGGCCAGGAAGGAGTGTGTGAATGCATAACCTATGGTGGCAAATGTATACCAGTCGTTATGTGTTATACCCATCTACATGGCTGTCTACATCCATATTGTCAGGCATGGTACACATGTTGTGCACTAACGACTTGTGTGTATACCTCTGGACTGTACAGAGTGTGTAAGAATTGCCACATATATTGGCCAATATCTCTTCTGCAGTCCACAGGGCCATTACATGCTAGCAGTGGTACTTTACAATGGGGGTAGGAGGGTGGCCAAATGGTTAAGGTGTTTGCCTTACAAACACAAGGTACAGGGTTTGAATCTCACAGGGGATAATTGGCTAGGCTTAAAATGGCTCACAAGGGCAGTTAGCCTAGTACTAATCTATGAACCTATGAATCTATGATGTCCTTAGGATGTCTATCAGTAGCCAATGGCACACATGTTAAAAGCAGATGTAACCTCCCACATACACCATGTCTGTGAAGACAATCCCAATGATAGTAGCAAAAGCCTACTAATATACCTGCTATACATACCTGACATCCTCTTGCACTACGACTTTGGGACTATAAGGGTTGGGGTAGGGCTACACTTCATGTCCAGGACACATGGTGGAAATATATGTACATATACTTATCCAGATAGCCATATAGATATGATTGCACATGTGTAGTACTTCAATTTACCACTCTCATGGCAACCACCCGCTATAAATCCCTACTTTATGTGGGGTGGGCCCTTTACATTTTCTGTGTGATGAACATCCTTCCTGTGTGTGGGCATCAGTGTTACAGACAGCAGGTAGCAATACCTCTTACAGGAGAACCGGCACACTCAGGGCAGCCACATATTTGTAGGAGGATCAGGAACAACAGACAGACTGTGAGAAGAGTTGTGTTATGCTTTGTATAGTACTGGTGTTACAGGATGTGTGTGCGTACACACTAGTTTACCTTGGAATGCAGTCTGTCTGCATAGCTCACAACTGTGGGCCAATCCTCTTGCTGGACAGAGGCATGCCTATCATGTTTTATCTGTCCACCACACAGGTCCTGTGTCAGATATTGCACTGGCAGTGTGTGTGTTGAGTGCTATCAGTACATGGCTACATCCATTTTTGTTTCTAACCTCAGTTCCCTGACTACGGGTATGTTGCAGACTATCCTGTAACACCAGCAACTTGCTTAGCGTATGGCAACAATTTTCCACATATGTGCCTGTGTTTCAGCCTCTATCCTCCATCTACATACCAAACTTTGCACATATGTCATGCTGTTGGGGGTTGTTATCTAGTGAGCTGTGAGTATATCACACTACCATTGCTGCCATCAGTCCACTGCTGTTGTATCCCCCACACATACAGTGGGGCTGGGGCCATATATGTGTGGGCATCACCTACACAATGCATGTGTGCCCTTATGCACTCCAGAGGCCAGTGTATGTAACAGTGGTATGTAGCCCTGTATTACTGAGTCTAGGGGTGAGCACCATATATGACCTAGGCTGTTACAAAAAGTTGGGGTATCAGGGGTGAGCTGCCATAAGGTATCTGGATGTACAGTACCGTATACTTCACCATATTTACATTACTTACATGAATTGGGGTAATGCAAGCCTACTGCCTCCTGTCATACACACTGTTCTGTTTGTCAGTTTGCTTGTGATGGTGTCGGTTATGCCTTGTTGTATAACAGTTACAACCCATTTGATCACATGACGTCTTTACCACCTACTGAGTTTGTACAGAGTGTAGATGGAGGCTGCTGAACTATACACCTGCATTACATACTGTTGATTGTTTGGTATCCTGTGGCCCAGTCTGTCTTCACTACTGTACAATTTGAAGGGCTTGGCCTGGACAGCAACAGTTGTGAACCTTTTCAGACTACTGTATTAGTGTAACTGTTTCACGGTTACAGTACTCTGTTTACATGGTTGTCAGTGTCTGAACAGCTATATGACATGGCATATAGAACTGTAATAGTACACAATTAAAGGTTTTCCATTTCTGCAAACCTGTGTGTGGTGTCTCTCCTATGACCTCTCTATGGGTATATGTTGCAGGCAATGATTGACATATGTATGGGTGGCCCATACAGTGTCCAATTGTTCAGGTGTTAACTGTAGGCATAGTGGCTGTTCCATATTGTGTGGACCTTCTACATATGTATCTTACTGTACATATTTGTACACGCACACACACACACATAGCTTGTCAGTGGGAGTGGTAAGCATTAGGTAACCTGCCTACCATATAAGGATTGGTTCTGGCCCAGAAATTGTAGTTATTGGCCATCTGGGCAATCTTTACCATCTCTCTCAACTTTCTGATTTGAAAGCCCACATTTGCGCTTGTTTCTTTCCTGTAACTAGTCTAGTGCAGATACAGATTCTTAGTTTTAGCACTTGAATTTGCTTATTCGTGCTCAGCGCTCGTTCACAACTTGTTGTAAGCACTAAATAAGCTACTAATTACTATAGCAGTCAACCTACCTCATTACCTAGAGGAAAACAGTTTTTGCACTTACTTTCCTCACTTGCTTAGATAAAAACAGCTCTTGTACTCACTTTCCTCACTTATCTAGAGGAAAATGTTTTTTTTTATTCAGACATGTCCAAAGGTCAGCTCCCAGTGTTCTCTTCTGTCTATTTGATGAATCTGGGCATATTGTGGCAATGTAGAACTTGCCTCATGTACACAGACAACCCTCTCCTCCTACCATCCAACACTACAACCTGTGAGAGATGCGCTTATCTAGCCAAACTGGAGGTAAAGCTCTCTTCAACCAAGACTGAACTTGACAGTCAAGAGGAGAAGGTAAACACTTGCACCACACCACACTTATTAAATAGTCTCACTAAATTTACACCACCAAAATCCACACATAGAAACACAAAAACATTTGTGGAGGCTCTCAGTAATAATCTGCCGAAGCAACAGAGACCTCCAAAGCAGAAATGCAAGTAACTTTCATCCCCCAACACAACCCAAATAACACATAGCCCACAGACTCAGCGTGCCACTCAATCATAGCCAATAAGGCAAAACAACATATCCAACACACTAGTCATAGGTGACTCTATAGTCAGGCACACTGATGTCCCACTCACCAGGCTAAACAAGGAGAAGGTTACTGTCAGCTGCCTCTCGGGTGCCAGGATCTGCACCATAACCCACGTGCTCAGGTCACTCCACAACAAGTACAAATATGACTCTGTCATTGTCCATGTTGGTGTGAATGACATACCTCCCTGGACTACATGAAAAGAGACATGGAAGAGCTCTCCGATCTTGTAGCCCAGGCAGGTATGACCCTAGCCCTGAGTAGCATTCTGCCATTGCCCAGAATGATACCACAGTATAAGGACAAAATTATTGACTTCAACAATTGGCTAAGCTTCTGGTGTCATTCTAAGGGGATCCAGTAACTGTCTGCTTGGGATGACATGGTCAACAGACCACAATGCTTTTTCAGAGATGGCCTGCACCTGTCGCCCCTGGTATTCTGGATACTGGCTAAGGTTCTTGCTGCCCCTATAGTACCTTCTTTAGGCAAGGTTCAAATGACAAATTCACCACCATAACAGGAACAGGCAAGCAAAAACTGAGTGTAATGCTACTCAATGCTAGAAGTCTAAATCTCAAAATGCACTCACTCGAGGCACTCCTTAAAATGGAGAACATTGATATCTGTGCAGTGACTGAGACCTGGTTCAAGGCTCCAGAGAGCACCCCTGCACTACCAGACTATAACTCATACCACAATTTTCGGCCATGTAACCTGGACCGGAACATCAAATGTGGAGGTGTGTCCATATTCATTAAGGATATCCACATCTCCAGGTTAGTTGCTCAGCATAATGCATCCGAGGTTATCCAAGTGCAACTAACTATGGGCAAAACTGCAATGCAAATTGTAGCTTGCTACAGATCCCCCACCATGCCCCAGGATTCCCACTCCTCCTTTCTTGATGTACTGGAAAATATTAGGGTTCAACCAAACACCCTAATAATGGGTGATTTCAACTATCCCACTATTAGCTGGGAAAACTAGTCGTGTACCAACTCCTTCACACAATGCTTTCTGGAATTCATAAACTCCAATGCCCTGGACCAACTTATCCACACCCCCACCAGGGGCAACAATATCCTAGACCTAGTCATTACCAACATGAGTGACCGGTGTTCCACACCTAAAGTCAACTCTTTGTTGGCCCGATCCGACGATAAGCTAATCAACCCTTGATATCCACATCCCGCCCCCACCCCCCATTAAGGAAACCATGGCAAAAAATTTCTCCAAAGCCAACTTCACGCTTCTTAAGACAAAAGTGGTGAACTTCATGACACTCATGCAGATGGGCAATACAGTTATGACTGCTTAATCCTACACAAATGCACTCTATAAGCACTTACACGAGTGCATGGATCATGCTATCCCAAAGAGAACCAAGACACTATCCTCCAAAAAAAGAAAGCCAATCTGGTGGTCCCCTGCCATAAACAAACTGTACAACAGAAGGAAGAAATTGTTGCAAATAAGAGTAAAATCCCATGAGTGGAGGAGCTCCCTGATCAGCCTCAGTAAGAAGCTGAGATCCCTTATAAGATCCTCCAAAGCTAGCTACAAAAACAAAATCACCACTGATTCTAAGGACATCCACAAAGCATTCTATAGCTATGTCAAGAATCTCAATGGCAACACCCAGATGTGCTCTGATTTACAGCACAACAGCACGGAAATTACAGAACCAGCTGATATTGCCAACATCCTGGCAGATAGGTTCAGTGCTAACTTTACCCCCCACCCCCTAAAGGGCCCATATCTATAGAGGAAGAATGCAGAGTCCCTGCAATCACAACTATGCAGGTAAAAGCTGCACTCTCTAAAGCCAAAAACACAGCATCCATGGGACCGGGCAACATCCCAGGCTGCATTTTACATGAACTTCAGAATGAACTGGCTCCCCACCTAAGCACCATGTTCAATCATAGCCTCACATCAGGCTTTGTGCCCATCAAATGGCGTACAGCAACAGTTATCCCACAATGGGGGCGCCACCACTGATCCTGGGAACTATCGCCCTATTAGCCTGATGAGCCTGGTCTGCAAGGCCATGGAACATATCATCATGGAACTCATAAACAAAGACATTGGTAACCTCTAAACTCTGGATCCTACCCAGTTCAGGTTTGTGAAAGGCAGATCATGCCTCCTGAACCTGATTGACTTCTTTAAGGCAGTCACCAAAGCTGTAGATGAGGGTAAGGTGGTTCACACAGTCTATCTTGACCTCGCTAAGGCTTTCGACACCATCCATTCTGGAATTATAGCTAAACCCACTAAACTAGGTATAAATCTCTACTTTACAAGATGGGTTGCCAACTGGCTCACTGACAGAACCCACACTGTAAAAGTTGCACACTCCAAATCTGACCTCAAAACAGTAACAAGTGGAGTAGCACAGGGTTCAGTCCTGGGACCTCTCCTGTTTGGTATCTACTTCTCTGAAGTACAGGCTAACACAGAAGGCCTCTGGCTAACAAAGTTCACAGATGACTTACACTAGGAGCCATAGTCGAGTCCCCAAATGATGTGGAAATCTGACAGAAGGGCCTTGCTGAGACAGATGCCTGGTGTCACAGCCATGGCCTCAAGCTCAATGCCAAAAAGTGCATTGTCATCCCCTTTGGTAAAAACTCTGTAGCCATGAACTACTACATAGACAGCAGTCTACTTAACACTAAATGTGTAATAAGAGACCTTGGGACCCAGGTGGACAGTAGTCTGTCCTTTGATAGTCACATCACCACAGTAGTCAGGAAGTCCTTCTACATGTAACACCTCATCATAAAATGGTTCTCATCCAGGAAAAAAGAGGTCATTACACCGCTCGTCACTACTACCGATTGGATGGTTTACTGAGGTCCTCGGATCGGCCCCACTGGAGTCGGTCACGGCCCCGGCGGTGTGCCGAGAAGACGATCAAACTTGACTATCTAGAGGAAGAGTGGGGTTGAGAGGATGGCCTAATGGTTAAGGTGTTTGCCTTACAGACACAAGGTACAGGGTTTGAATCTCACAGGGGATAATTGTCTAGGCTTAAAATGGCTTGCAAGGGCAGTTAGCCTAGTACTAATCTATGAATATATGAATCTTTTATTCCCCTCTACTCAACACTCATTAGATCCATTATAGAGTACAACGCCCCTTTTGGAATGTGCCTCACAAGACATCTGCAGCAGCTGGAAAGGCCACAGAAGTACCTCATAAAGAGGATTACTGGCCACAAACAGACGCCCTACACTGACCATCTCAAAAAACTCCAGCTTTACTCCATAGCATATTGCCTACTCCGAGGTGATCTCTGCCTAACATATAAAGCTAGGTCAAACCCAGAGATGTTGGACATGCTACACCTAAAGAAATCCCAATCCCTCTGAGCTACATGCTTTAGGGACCTAAACCTTGTCACCACAATAAACAGGACATGCTGGAGGGATAGATTGCTGTCCCTGAGACTTCCCATACTCTGGAACAGGCTACCCATCTATGTCAAGCAAAGTTCTTCATTAACACTCTTCAAGGAAAATCTTGATGAGTGGATGGGAAATAGGAAATACACCCCGGGGATCACTTCTGTGTCTCTGCTTGACAGTGGCACAGGAAAATAACTTTCTTGGGTGGCGTAAGTCAGGGAACCTTGTTGGCTAAGCTTACGTAGGCCCTCGGGCCGATAGCCTAGTACCTACCTATGAACCTATGAACCTATATATCTGCATGTGTATGTGTAGTCACATGTATATCTATATATATATCCATATACATATATATATATATATATATATATATATATATATATATATATATATATATATATATATATCTTTTTCTGCATATCTGTGTCTGTGTATCTGTATCCTGGAGATGTTGATGACTTACACATATTACATTTCCTATGGGAGGCAGACTGTACTGCATGATATGTTAACAATACCAGCCTGACATCATACAGGTGGGATGGCTTACTGTTAACATCTGGTGGCCATGTCGTGTCAGGTCCTGGTTATGGGATCTGCAACACTTGGTAGTGTATTGCAGGGCAGACGTGTTTGGCTGTGGGGGGATGCCTATTCAAACAAGACATATAGTGTGTGTGGCCTCACAACCCCATTAACGGTGCATGTGGACATATGTGTTTTAATTAATCTGCTATTTCTATCTACAGATGTATGGCCATATAAACCTATATATATATATATATATATATATATATATATATATATATATATATATATACATATCTGCTAACATATATATAACTATGTCCGTATATACCTACATAGATATTGTTAAATAAAAATAAACAATTACAACACAGGAGGCTCAGATGCAAAAAACTTTACTAGTGTACACCAGGAGGCAAAATACCATACAATACAAGTATAGAGTTTTGTCTGACATGATACAGGAAATGTACTATGTTATATAGTCATACATTCAAGCTGTGCCCACTTCACTGACGTGGTCAGTCACAGGGCACCTACATCACTATGGTCTACAATATTCTATTCATAAGAAAAAGCTGATGTTATACTTTTTAAAAGTTTTCCCATGAGAATAATACAGCCTTGCAAAGCACCTGGTCAGTTATAATGTCTTTCTGTAAATTTTATTCTTTCAAGGTTTCAGTCCTGCTCGAATACAATAGTCAGTTCAGTCCTGCAATACACTTCTTTATTCTCCTTGCAACATTACTTTAGCAGCTGTGCTTTATCTCTGATAATATTCGCAAGGCCAACCATCTCAGAGGAAGGAAGAAAGATTTCAATGCTTTATACATTCATTTTCCTGACCCAGCAGATAATCATTAGTGAGAAACATAAGCTTGCTGAGCTGGCTACTGCCAGGGTCAGAGTTCAAATACACTGCATCTCCAAAGCTTCAAGCAATTACATGTAAAATCATTCTTACTGCCATATTGTAAAATAGAATAAAATGCATTACATACTATTTGCTTTTAAACTAGCACTTTATATATGTTCAAATACATATTTTTCTAACATTTTCTTCCCTTTTAATACTTTTTATTCTATTCAGAAACATAAACAATATCATATCGTTCCCTAGCCTTCTCCTTTAAGGACTTTCAACTAGGCAAGTCATTTGGTTTACATTTCGGAAAGAGTTTCATCTGGAACCAATAGCTCCAGTTCAATGTCTTGGTACAAAGTCTCAGTTACAGATATATCAACAAATTCTCTGACTAATTTTTTCATACAGGGAATCCCACAACAGACACACGCTCCTAATAGGAGCAGACCAACACAAATAGCAATCAAAATATTCATTAGGATTGAACCGCACCCACCAAATAGATTCTGGAAAAAGTTTGTCAGTGGGTTTGGGCCTGGTTCAGTCATGGCCGATACCTGCTGTGTTACCTCTAGGTGATCATTGACCTCATGTCAATTGTCTGGTATGAACACACAGCATTCTTCTTTGATAAGTGTGCACATACCACCTCTCGCCACTAGGGTGAAGTCAAGAGCCATTCAATTTTGTAGCACAACAGTTCTCATTGCATTCAGTTCATCAGTCACAAGTTCGAGAGCGGAAAAAGTTGCATTACTCATTACTTCAAGAAACTTTGACAGTTTTCTCAGCTCCCAGATCGATTTGACTGCTCCATAGGCTGGAAGTATTCCAGCCCAGGATATAACACTGTCACTCAAGTCCATATGAGTCAATTTTTCTTTATCTTTCACGGAATGATGATCCTTCCAGCCAGCTTCGATTTTTCCCACTGGATTTACAGGTTTTCCGATTGGATTCTCAGGTTTTCGGGCTACATTTCTTACATTTCGTATCTTACCTAGAGGTAATTCTGCAGTATGCCTTATAGCTGGAACCAGATAACCCAAAAAACAACTGCCGGACCAATTCTCAGGTAGCCATTTGTATGCCTTTTTCCCACAAACAAAATAACAGTTTTCTACTTTAGTACTGATGCGGGTTAACTCTGAATTAAACATTTTCTTGTCTATAACAGACAATTGTTTATGCAACTCAGGATTTTTCTGCACATCTCTCAATGTTGTTTTCATTAAGCTCAAATATGAATCATAATTTGTGCTACAACTAGTAGTTTTATCTTTAGTCTTAATATAGCATTTATAAGATACAGTTATGTTACAGTTACTCCAACCCACTTGGAGTGTATCATTTTTATAGAAACAAACAATTCCTCTCTGTGTAATAGGCAAATACAATGCAATCTTGTCCTGTGATCTCACAGAACCTGTATCAAAAAGTAAATTTTCCCAAGTCTCATTTATCCCCAAGGGGGCAGCGGACATCAACAGTCCTCCATATGCTGTTGGTATAGCAGTACAAACCCAGCAATTTGAAATGTTCATAGTCTCTACATATACACGCTTCATAGCTAGGTATGTGTTAAAGTTTGGATGCCAGTCTATAGACAGTTCATCACGTTTCTCCACTTTCATTTGTACGGTTTTATGCAGGAAGAACCATAACAAAAGGAAAGTCACCACAATCATAGTCAATAAATGTATAGTTAGCAAGATGGTTAAACAATATCTTCGGGGTTGATTTGTATTTTTACTCATTTTGCTCTTGGCCATCCTGCCTTTGTTGCGTATCAGTCACAAAATGTTTATCAAGCTGAAAATTCTTTACCGGTTTACAGTGCGTCAGGTGGACCCAGGACGACCTCTCAGCAACTTTGACTGCAGTAGGCATCGCCAACAGTACCTGGTACGGACCTTCGCACTTCAGACTTGTCCAGTTCTTCTTCTTGGTGACCTTCAGCCACACCCAGGACCCAGGGGTCAGCACCGCTTCTAATGGTCTGGTCTGTCCTCTATCTGAAAAAGAGTTCAACTGCAAAACAGTTTTATTTGTTAACAGTTTCCTCATGTAACTAGCTAATGAGCTGTCAGCCTCTAGCTCTGCAGGCATGAGAGCTTTCCACTGTGGCACATAATATGCCCTTCCAAATATCACTTCACAGGGGGTCAAACCCTTTACATTTGGAACTGTTCTCATGCTCAGCAGTGCCAAAGGCAAACAGCAAATCCAATTCTTCTGTGTTTCATTTATTAACTTCCTCAACTTGCTTTTCAAAATTCCATTGTACCTTTCCAACAGTCCTGCTGACTGTGGGTGGTAAGCACAATGATTCTTCAAGGAGATCCCAAAGAATCTCCCAAGTTGCTGAATCGTCTGATTAACAAAGTGTGTCCCATTGTCACTATAGATTCTTTCCGGTATGCCAAATCTAGGAATTATTTCTTTTATTAGAGCTTTTGCTACTGTTGCTGCATCCAGATTTTTAGTAGGAAAAGCTTCTACCCATTTGGAAAACATGTCTATAATCACTAAACAGTATTTTTTCCCTTCACATTTGCTCAATTCTATGAAATCCATACAAATAGTATGGAACGGATATGGTGGTATAGGAAAACTCCCTTGCTTGGGTTTGAATGCTCCTTGTGCATGATGTTTGTTACAAATATGACATGCTGCACAAAATTTTTGTGTAAAGTTCGTGAATCCATATGGTTGGAATATTCGATTTACTAACTGTACCATCCCCCCTGTTGAGACATGGCTCAACAAAGCTGCATATCTAAATAAATTAGACGGCAATATTGGCTTTTTCTCCTTGGAGATGTACAGTCCATTTTCGAGGATTGCACCTCGTCTCTCCCATTTCTATTTCTCAGCTTTTGTAGTTAATGTCTGCATTGTTTTCAACATTTCTAAATCTAAAATCTCAGAGGGTTGTAATTCCTCATTCAAAAGTAAAGTTTCTGAGTCTGAGGCCGCTTGCTTTGCAACTGCATCAGCTCGTGCATTACCTTTTGAAATCTTATCCTGTTGTTTTGTATGAGCTACACATTTACAAATAGCTACTTTGGTAGGTAACTGAATAGAATCTAATAAGTTCAAAATAAGTTGCGCATGATTAATCGGTTTACCAGTAGATGTTATCATTCCCCTATTTTTCCATTGCTGCGCAAAAACATGCACTGTAGAGAAAGCATACTGACTGTCAGTATATATGTTCACACATTTATCTTTCGCTAGAGTGCAAGCCCGTGTTAAGGCTATCAATTCTGCTGCTTGAGCAGACAGGTTATGCTGTAAGGGTTGGGCTTCTAAAACTTCTGTATCTGTGACTACTGCATACCCTACTAGATTTTTCCCTGTAGGACCCTTTCTGCATTAACCGTCCACATAAAATGTCATCTCGGCATCATCCAAGGGCATATCAGTGAGGTCTTGTCTGGGCAAAGTTATTTGCTCAATTTCCTGCAGGCAACTGTGTGGTGTGCCATCCACAGGAGTTGGAAGTAACGTTGATGGATTTAATGTTGTACAACGTTCAATTACCATATGAGGTTGGCTCAGCAGTATGGTCATAAAAGAAAGATGTCTAGCAGGAGATAGATATGCTATTTTCTCTTGCAGTAAAATTATCGCGACTGCATGAGGCACTCTCAATGTGAGAGGGTGGAATAACACCACTGAGGCCGAAGCCTGTACTGCCATTGCAGCTGCGACTGCTGCTTGCACACAGTGAGGCAAAGATCGTGCCACTGGATCTAACTGTGATGAATAGTAAGCTATGGGACGTTGCTTACCCCCATGCTGTTGCGTCAGAACTGACGTCATGTATCCCTGTTTACAATCTACGGTTTGAAAAAATCTTTTGTGGTAATTTAGAAGTCCTAAAACTAATGATGAAGCTATCAATTGTTTTAGTCTGCAGAAAGCTGTTTCTGCTTCAGGTGTCCATTGTAATACATCTTGTGCTGCCATTGGTGTTTTATATATTAAATCAGCCAATGGAGCAGATTCTAAAGCATAGTTTGGTATCCGGCTTCGACAAAAAATAGTCGTTCCCAAGAAGGACATCATTTCCTTCTTGGTTGCTGGTTTGGGTGCCTGTAAAATCGCTGTTTTCCTGTCTTCGTCTAGTATTCTACCTTCATTGGATATTACATATCCTAGGTATCTAACCTGTTTTCTCCAAAGTTGTAACTTACTTTTGTTTACTTTGTGTCCTTGTGCTGCTAAAAATTTCAATAATGCTATTGTATCTTCCCTGCATTGCTGTTGGGTAGGGGCTTCTAGCAAGATGTCATCTACATAAAGTAGAATCTGACTACCTCCTGGTGGAGTAAATCCTGCCAGGTTGCTTGCCATTTCTTGTGCAAATATCGTTGGACTTTCACAATATCCCTGCGGTAGCCGGTATAGGTATATCTTTTACCTTGAAATGTAAATGCAAACCAATACTGGCTATCAGGATGTATAGGTATTGAAAAGAAAGCATTGCTTATATCTACCACAGTAAAATATTTTTGTTGCGGCTTCAAATCGTTCAACAAAGTGTGTGGGTCTGGCACCGTAGGTGCTCTGGGTATTATTGCATTGTTTACGGCTTGTAAATCCTGTACCATCCGCCATTCCCAGTTTGATTTTTAACAGGAAATAGAGGGGTATTACATGGTGAATCTAGAGATTCTACCAGTACTCCTTCCTTGAGTAATGCTGCTATTATAGGCTTGATTCCTTGCTCTGCATCTTTCCTCAAGGGGTATTGTCTTTTTTGTGGTCTGAATGCTGATTTTGGTGTAATGGTTACTGGTCCTGCTGTTCGAATAAGTCCTACATCTGATTTACCTGTTGACCAAAGAATGTTTGATATATCGCTGGGGCTTTTCTTCTTCTTCTAACAAGAATGCTAATCAGCTGTCTTCACTAGTTTGTAAGTGTACAGCTGGACGTGTTTGTGTTAGCCAGTTCAATTTCTGTTTTTGTACTCCCTGTTCTGATAATTCTAAATCAGTTTGTTTTTCCCATTTTGTTACTTTTTCTCCCAAATCTGCCCATCTCACATCTTTGCTCTTTGTCAAGCTGACATGTGGCAGTCTATTAGATTTGTACAGTTTCATGAATTCCTGAGGTAGTGAACAGCTTACTACACTGTTTCCCTCAGTATCCCAATATAAGGTTTGTAATATTAATCTGTTAGCAGGATTTTTGAACAATTCTTGCTCATATTCCTTATCCGGTCCTGGCATACTACAGTAGTATAGAGGACAATGTAACAAATGCTGTTGGTCGGTGTCAAGGGAGGGGACCTTACTGATGGCTACATTCATCAGTTCCTCGGTTACTGCCCCTGGACCAGTCGTAACTAGATCCTGGCTGTACCAATAAAAAGTTTCACCCTCCGATCGCACCACGAAAGTATCCATTTGTCTTTGTGCTTCCATACCCTGCATAGTAGGAACTACCGCTATGCCAAATATCTGCATAAGATCTCTTCCCAGTAAGTTTACTGGACATTTTGCAAAAACTACAATTTTACTTTTCTGAGTCATGCCTGAAACAGGGTCAGTTATTGCTATATCATGGGAGAGTGGCTCCCTATATAGCTGTCCATTTGCTGCTTTCACTAATATATAGTCAGGTGATTCAGAGTGCTCTGGTAACTTTGAAGGGTGTATCAAAGTTTGTGACGCTCCTGAGTCACACAAGAATTTCACTTCCCTTCCTTCCACCAGAAGTGTAACTTCCGGTTTTGTATCTGCCAAATAGAGCTCCAAGCTCAGTAATGCAAAATCTAGAATTTCACTTTCTTCATCCTCTACATCTGTTTGCACTTCCTCTGTTCCTTCCACTACATTTACATTTGTCCTTTGTTTGTTAGTCTTTCCTGATGATTTCTGATTGTCATCACTATCATATAGTCAGTCCTCATCATCTTTATCTTCTGTAGTCACCTTTTTATTTAGCCTGCAATCCCTTGCTAAATGTCCTTTCTTACCGCACTTAAAGCACTCACCTTTCTTTTTCCTCTCTTCAAAATCCTCTGACCTTTTGTCAGATTGTTTATTACCCTGGGCATTTTTCTTGCCCTTTTTACTTGACTATACTACAAAGACCTCTGCTCCGTCTTCAGCTGTGAAGACCTGTGTTTTCTTTTTCTTTTTACTATTAAAGTGTCTTTCTGCATGCCTAGCATACTCAAGTAAGGCTTGTAGCCTGCTTGTTCGATGATCTATCATATGCTTTGTAATAAAGCTACTGATAGGTGCAATGCAACCTTTCAAAAATGCATTTTTCAGTTGCTGTTCATATGAACTATCATTTGTCTGACTTTCAGGAATAGTCATACCACTATGGTTATTGAAACATTCCAATAATCTACCATAGTACCCATCTACAGTTTCATTATCTTGTTGTATGCATTGGTTAATGCAAGTCCAATCTGCTCTAGGTTTCCATTTTTCAGAGATTCGGTCTGTAAGACCTTTCACTCTGGTATCTAATTCTGCATCACTATGTGAGAGTGGTTTAAGCTCTGCGTTATAAAAG